>NC_051423.1:30469115-30472047 GCF_015228065.2 Penaeus monodon | reverse complement strand
CTCTCCTCTCTCTTTTTTTACTCTCTCTCTCCCCCTTTCTCTCTTTTCTCTCTCTCCTCTCCTCGTGTGTGTTGGTGTGTGTGTGGTGTGTGTGTGTTGTGTGTGTGTGTGTGTGTGTGTGTGTGTGTGTGTGTGTGTGTGTGACGTGCGCGTTCACGGACACGCACATCCACACATTTAAAATGAGCCTGACATGCGAGACGGCGCAGATATTTGACTGGCAGCCGTTACTTATTTACTGATAAAATCGATAACAGCTTTTGGAATTTACCCACAACTGATTCTTGGCCATTGTGTAATTCAACTAAGCTGTCACTTTCGATTTAATAACAAAACTTGCCTCATAGACATAATGACTATTTGGGCCCGTCTTTGCAGGTGCAATCTATTGTACAACTTTTAAAAAGTGTACATTGTCGCCAAGCCGCAAAAGGGTTTCCGGGAAAGCAGGTGTGTGTGAAAAAACAAAACATCCAAGTTAAGAGGTAGACTGCAGCATGAATAATAAAATGTAAACAGTTGCAAGGGTATAGATTGAATGTGGACCAGTTGTAACGGCGACAATAGTAACAATATCATTAATAACAAAACTAACAATAATACCTGTAACATCAACAGAAATCATGATCTGAATAAGGTAAGAGGTAATACAAGGCCTGGAGAAGCTCTGGTTGTAGTTTCGAGTTGGGTATAATGTGCCAAAACATTCCTTTCCAAATTCCCAGAAATGTATGTATTTTCGTTAGTAGGCCTACTAGTAAAGGATAGGGTCTATATAATGAAATGTTTTTTCTTAGATATTTATATAGTAATGTGCAGTACATGTGTTATTTTTGTCCTTTTATATATATATATATATATATAATATATATATATATATATATATATATATATATATATATAATATATATATATATATATATATATATATATATATATATTATATATATATATATATATGTGTGTGTGTGTGTATGTGTGTGTGTGTGTGTGCAATACATGTGTTATTTTTATGTTATTTTTGAGTGAGAGAGATATAGAGTGAGAGAGAGAGATAGAGTGTGTGAGAGAGATAGAGAGTGTGAGAGAGATAGAGAGATTGAGAGAGATAGAGAGATTAAGAGAGAGAGAGATAGAGATTGAGAGATAGAGATTGAGAGAGAGAGATAGAGAGTGAGAGAGAGAGTGAGAGAGAGATATAGGGAGTGAGTGAGAGAGAGAGAGAGAGTAAGAAAGTGAGAAAGAGATAGAGAGGGAGATAGGGAGAGAATGGAGACGCTTAGAATATGATGCATGCTAGTCTTTTTTTTCCACTCGAAATGATTGTGCTTCACTGACCTGTATAGCGAACCTAATTACTTACCCTTTGTAATTTTGTTGATGTTATTAAACGTAGCGAGTGAAATCTTTTCAGCCATGAAATTAGTGTTGCGTTAGTTGTTTCGATAGAACGAAGATAACAAAAAGCGCTTCGCATTTGTAGCACTGTAGTATTGGATTTTTTTCTCTCTCTTACTGATTAGTGTTTCTTTACTGGAGTCTATGCGATATATTCCACAGATTTGTCACATTTCACTACGTTTTTTACATGAAAAATATTAATCGTGTGATCTAGTCATGTTTTAACTCGTTTTTTCTTCTAAAGTACACCTTGTGATGGATCTCTTTTTAGTGTATATATATATATAGAGAGAGAGAGAGGCGCGCGCGCGCGCGTGTGTGTGTTAAGATTTGTAAGGTCAAGTACTGTATATGAGAAATTAAGGCGTCGATCTTTTTATGATCCCGTAATAGCGGCAGAGCCGACTGCACTTACAAGAAACAGATAATTGAAGTTAGGAAGCAACACTGATAACGGATCTGAACAATATTGGGATGAGCGTCTTGGCGGAGAACTCGGCTAAAACAACGATTCTTAGCCCGTACTATATGTGACAGGATTATGCTTACATCAAAGATCAAATTATGGGTTAAGGTGTAACGCAAGCAAAAACAACAGTTTCTACCGAAATATTTGGTAGGCTGTGCTTATCAGCAATATTCGACCATGGGTATTAGCGCACAGTACACACCATGTAATCCTTAATCCTACATATCTGATAAGTCAGTGCGTGAATAGTATTGAGCGTGTATTCTTAAAAAAAAAAAAAAAAAAAAAAAAAAAAAAAAAAAAAAAATATATATATATATATATATATATATATATATATATATATATATATATATATATATATATAGATAGATAGATAGATAGATAGATAGATAGATAGATAAATAGATAGATAGATAGATATACACACACACACACACACACACGATAATGCAGATAATAACAGAGCAGAAATTGATATCAATAGTTGGCAATAGCTTTAACTTCGACGAAATAACAAGAGATAAAACATGAATATTACAACACCTTTCGCTGATCCCAAGTGCGTTGCTGATGTCAGGGTCCGTCAGTTGAGTCACTTTAACGATTGACTTATTTTAGGAATATTATGCTGGGGGAACATTGATACAACAGTATGTTGTTTTAAGCCGTACGAATACTCACTGATATTATACACCGTTGTTAAATAATCAAACTATGGTTTTCTATTTCGCTCGGTTCCAGGCGAGAATGGTAGGTACTGCATGTCCGCGGTGATTTATTCTAGTATTTTTTTTTTATTGTGACCTTAATCTAAGACTTAACTGAGGCAGAGACAATCCCACACGGTTGTTAATAATGAGTATTAGAGGAGACTGATTGGTTATCCAACTATAGTATTGTTTTATTGAGCGCATACTAGCTAAAGCGATAAACCAGTCGGATAGATTAATTCATTGGGTATTCTTAGAAGTTTGCTGGGTGAAAGTGAGAAAAGAAGGTGCTTTTCGTATAATTTTCACAGAAGGAAAATGGCTGAAAACAGGTTCAAATACAAAACTG
>NC_051423.1:30434115-30459115 GCF_015228065.2 Penaeus monodon | reverse complement strand
ATGAATTTAATGTTCATCCTGGCCTCGATTTTGGTTGATTTCATGTTGCTTGAATGGTACCTGACTTCCAACTGGCGGCGATGCATTATTTCCTGCATTTAAGGGTTCATGGTTGAACATGTTATAACACGTTGGTACAAGAATGTTCAGGTGCACTGAAATCAAAATCTTTCCGTATGATTTTTAGGTATGGACTTTTTCCATGAACTTTTTGAAGCCCCTTCGTAGCTGAACAGCATAATCATGTCACCCCTTTTCCTTCTTTCTTCCAAAGTAGTAAATTCTATTTTCTGTAGTCATATCTCATATCTCTTAGAATAGGTGTCCATCTTGTGGCTGCTTTTTTAAACTCTTTCCAGCAAGTGTACATTCTTTTTTAAATGTGAACTTCATACCACTGCACCTTATTCTAGACTAGGTCTTATGATGGCTCTAATGATCTTCTTTACCTTATCTGTGTCCACATGAACAAATGCCCTCTTCATGTTGGCAGTTGGCCCTAGCATCTTATGGACGTTTTCATCTATATGATCATTTGTGCTTAGGTTCCTGTTTATGATTATTCTATTGATCTGTTGTTTGTCTTACTCTCTCCAAACCAGGATACATGGCATTTATGGGTGTTGAATTCCATTTTCCAAGTAGAACTGCATATAAATAAATCCTTGATGTCACTTTAGAGGCATTAGAAAGAGATATCATCTCTTATCCTTTTTTGTATATTTGCATCATCTACAAACATATTTAAATAACTTCTTAGGCTTATGTTTGACCCTAAATCACTGATGAAAAAGGTAAACAATTAACACCAAGACGGATCCTTGAGGTGCTCCACTACTTACTCGGCTCCATGTAGAGTACTTAACTCTAATTACAGTGCTCAGTCTGTCTTTCATGTAGGAAGTCTTTTATCCATTTGAGGAGTTTGCCTTTCTCTCCACCTAGGTGTTCAAATTTCCATAAGTCTTCTATGGGACACCCTATCAAATGCCTTTTTAAAGCCTACAGATACACAGTCCACCCAGCTGTCTCTTTCTTGTAATAATTCAGAAACTCATAAAAGATTTGCCACATGTGACCTTCCTTCCCTAAAACCAAATTGCTCATTTTATATCATATCGTGTTTTTCAAGTACTTCATCCTGCTGTTTCCTTGTTATCATTTCAAACATTTTACATACTACACTGGTTAATGAAACTGGTCTATAATTTATAGGATTTTGTAAAAGTGTAAAGTTGGCAAGTTGGAATATTAACAATAAAGCAGTACATAGTTCTCCAGCACGTTCCCTAAGAATCCAATTGGAAATCTCATCTGGTCCCTCTTTAGTCTTGTCTAACCCTTTCAGTAGGTCTTCTATTTTCAGTATTCTGATTTATGTTTGTACGGTTATTTGCCATTTCAAGTATGGGTCATGAACCAAAAACAGACTGAAATTTCTCATCAGGGATTTCACAGATTTCCTCCTCTTTAGTATAAGCAATGGTATTGTCTTTGATGGCACTAATCTGATCTATCCGGAGTGACCACCCGAGGCTTAATCTCAGGCGTGCTTTCCGGGTAGGCACTTGGAACATCCGGTCCTTGCGGCAGGATGAGCGGTTACCTCTGCTATCGCGGGAATTGAAGCGACTGGGAGTTGAGGTGGCTGCCCTCTCAGAGGTGAGAAGACCTGGTAGCGGCACGATCAGTGTGGGTGGTTACACCTACTACTGGTCGGGCCGCAGCGATGGTCACCACCTCCAGGGTGTAGCCATAGCCATCTCCAGTCAACTTCAGCCCGCGGTAGTCGAGGTGACACCGGTTGATGAGCGTATTATGGCATTGAGACTGAAGCATGCTTTTGGCTTCTTGTCTCTTATTGCTGTATACGCTCCTACCGATGTATATAAAATCGATGTGAAAGAGGCGTTCTACGCCAAACTCGCATCTGTGGCAGACGATTGCCCCCGGCGAGATATTTGCATTGTTCTGGGCGACTTCAATGCGGTATCCGGCTGTGACCAAGCTGGCTACAAGATGTCTGTCGGCCCCCATGGCTCGGGAGCTGATCCCAGCAGCGAGAATAGCCTCCTTCTCCGGGACTTTGCTAGGTCCCAGAAAATGAGGATCTCTGGCTCCTGGTACCAGCGCTCCAACCCGCATCGCTGGACTTGGTACAGCGATACGGGTACAGTGGCCAAGGAGATCGACCACATTCTTGTTAGCACGTGATGGAGGATCCTCCAGAACTGCAGGGTTTACCGGAGTGCCGAGTTCTGTGGCACCGACCATAGGCTGCTTGTGGCTACCCTGCGGGTCCACTTCAAAACTCACCGTCCCTCCAGTGGCCACCCTAAGGTGTTTCACCAGGACAGACTAAGGGAGGAGGAGTGTGCCCGTGGGTTCACCATGACAGTCTCTGACCGATTCACAGAACCCAGCAACCTGACGTATCCAGTTGCTCTGTGGGAGTTCTTCAAGCGCGTAACACTCAAAGCAGCTCAGGAGTCCATTGGCGTATGCCCAAGGACAAGGCAGAATTCCATCTCCCTGGAGACATTAGAGGCCACTGAAGCATTTCGCAAGGCTCGGCTAAATGGGAATCAAGTCTTGCTTCGTTCCATGGTGCGTAGGGCTCGGACACTGCTGAGAAGGGACAAGGAACAGTTCATCAGGAATCTTGCTGAGGAGGTTGAAGGGCATTTCTTGGTAAATGACCTTCGCCCTGCCTACCAAGCCCTGAGAAAACTGAACCCCAAGCCCTCCTCACAGTTGACTGCAGTCCGATCAGCGGATGGACAGATCATCTCAGATCATGCTGGGGTTCGTGAACATTGGGCAGAGTATTTTGAACAGTTGTACCAGGTGGACCCTCCAACAGTTAGCTTGGATGCAAGCGATGTCGCAGTGCCTGTGCCGGACCCACCCATCAGCGAGGAACCTCGTACCCTAACAGAGGTTAGGCTGGCGATTTCCAAGCTGAAGAGTGGGAAAGCTGCAGGTATATGTGATATCCCTGCTGAACTGCTAAAGGCTGGGGGTGAACCTATGGCTCGGGGCCTGCATACAGTCCTGACTGCCATTTGGCAGTCTGGTACCATTCCCCCTAACCTGTTGAGGGGCGTGGTCATCCCTCTCTGGAAGGGGAAAGGGGATCGTTGGGATTGTAGCAACTACCGTGGCATTACACTGCTCAGCATACCAGGCAAGGTTCTCGCCCACATTCTTCTGAAACGGATCCGCAACCACCTACTGAGGCATCAGAGACCAGAGCAGTCTGGATTTACTCCTGGCAAGTCCACAATAGACCGTATACTAGCGCTTCGAGTAATTGTGGAATGCCGTCGTGAGTTTGGTCGTGGGTTGCTCGCAGCCTACATCGACCTCAAGAAGGCGTTTGACTCAGTGCATCGGGAATCACTATGGGAGATCCTGAGGCTCAGGGGAATTTCGACACAGATTATTGGCCTGATAGCAAGCCTCTATACTGGTACTGAAAGTGCTGTAAAGTGTGGTGGGGTATGTCGAACTTCTTCCCTGTTAGGTGAGGCAAGGCTGTGTCCTTGCACCAACACTTTTCAACACTTGTATGGACTGGATAATGGGCAGAGCTACTAGCCAAAGTCAGTGTGGAGCAACACTAGGCAATATTAAGGTCTCAGACCTTGACTTTGCCGACGATGTTGCCATCCTATCTGAGTCCTTGGAGTCACTTGTGGCGGCTCTTGATGCATTTAGGCGAAGCCCCTAGGCGAAGCCCCTAGAGGTCTTCTGGACCAAGACCAAGATTCAGGACTTTGGGAGCCTGTTAGGGGAACCCGTTCAGTCGATCCATGCTTGCGGCGAGGACGTTGAAGTTACAGAAAGTTTACATACCTTGGTAGCGTAGTCCATACCTCTGGGTTGTCAGACCAGGAAGTCAGTAGAGGGATTGGTCTGGCAACAGGAGCCATGAACTCGATCAACAGGAGCGTTTGGAGATATCGGTACCTATGCAGAAGGACCAAGCTGCGTGTCTTCAAGGCCTTGATACTACCAGTTTTGCTCTATGGAAGCGAAACCTGGACGCTATCCAGTGTCTTGGAGTCTTGCCTTGATGCCTTTTGTAACAAGTCCCTTCGCCGGATCATGGGGTACAGTTGGCAGGACCACGTGTCCAACCGGCGGTTACACCGTGAGTCTGGTATGGGACCTGTTACTTGCATAATCCGGGATCACCAACTCAGGCTATATGGCCACCTAGCTCGCTTCCCTATGGACGACCCTGTCCATCAGGTTGTCTCCCTGCGAGACAACCCTGGGTGGAAGAGACCTGTGGGACGACCTAGGAGATCATGGCTTGGGCAGCTCGACGAGACCTGTCACGAGGAATTAGAGATGGGCCGTGTGCCTGCCTGGAGACTCGCCTCGAGGGATCCTCGTGGCTGCAAGCGAAGGGTGGATGCGGCCATGCGCCCCCGTCGGCGTTAGCCCCTTGATGATGATGATGAATCTGATCAATAATTTTAGTTTTACTATTTGTAGTTAAAGAAGAGCTTTGGTTGATTTCTACATTTGTTGACTACACCCTTTCCAAAGTCTATTTTCACCTCCCTCATGGTTAGGGTATTTTAATTTCTTCCAACTTTATGCCTTTCATACACTGCCTGAAATCTTGTCTTCTGAGCCTTTTCCAAAGGCGATGCTTGTTTTCTCTCATTTTCTTGCATTTATCGTTGAACTATTTTTAGCAAGTTTTTGCTTCAGTTTTGAATCTTGATACAATTTTCTCTACTCCTTTCTCATAGACCACAAAATTTTAATATTGTATATAAAAGTTCTTTTCATCCAGAAGTCTTTCCCAGTTTATGCCATCAAAGAAATCATTAAAGCTTCTACAATTACTTTTCCCTTAGTTAAGATGAGTTTTTCCTGTAGCAGACAGTATTTTAGTTTAATAACTACATGGTAACTTTCCCTAGAGGAGGACAGTACTCTATATCCATATATCATCTTAAAGCATTGTGAATTTTAGGTCAAGCATAGACAGTATATTTAGCCCTTTTATCCTGGTATGATCTGTTATATTTTGGAAAAGGCAATTTGTAACTTCTAGTAATTTTGCATTCTACAAATCTATCTGTGCTCAGCAACTGAAATATTCTCAGTCAATATTGCTTTTAAAATCCCATTACAAGATTTTTTTTTCTTTTACAGTGGTTTCCAAAATTGTAGCTCTTCTTCCAGGCTCTTTAATGTTCCTTGAATTAGCTTTTGGTAATTTTCTTGTGACCACACCAATGTATGAAGTGGCATGAACACACCAATGTATGAAGTGGCATGAACACTTGGATATTGTTATGTTTACTCCATTTGTTTCTACCTCAACTGCTAATAGTTCTACTATGGGGTCTTGCATTTATCTCTAACTTCTATATAATAATTCCTTTCCCTGTTGATATTGCTACCCCCCCTCCATTTCCATTTGCCCTGTCTTTTCTCCTAATATTATAGTCTCTGAGTCCTAATGTTGCATCATCTATAGAGGAATCCAGTTTTGATTCAGTGATGCATATTACATCTGGTTTAATTTCAATTATTGTATCTAGTTCTAGTAACTTTGAAGATAAACCATCTGTAATTGTGTAAACTCTTAGAGACTAAAGTTTGTCTGTCTCCGCATTTTGGTTCCAGTATTAGCTTCGTTGTGTTTGGAGACCTCTCACCTTGTAGTATTTTCTTCTAATGTCCCTGTTTCATTTTTGTTCTTTACCTTTCCCAATTTTTCTGCAGTATTTATCTGTCAACTTTTTCTTATCCAGATTTTCTTATATTCTTCATGGGTGGCCAGGGCTTGAGCTCTCTTTATTACATCAATTACCATTTGCTTATTCATGAACTCACTTTTAAAGGGCGTGTGTGTGTGTGTGTGTGTGTGTGTGTGTGTGTGTGTGTGTGTGTGTGTGTGTGTGTGTGTGTGTGTGTGTGTGTGTGTGTGTGTGTGTGTGTGTGTGTGTGTGTGTGTGTGTGTGTGTGTGTGTGTGTGTGTGTGTGTGTGTGTGTGTGTGTGTGTGTGTGTGTGTGTGTGTGTGTGTGTGTGTGTGTGTGTGTGTTGTGTGTGTGTGTGTGTGTGTGTGTGTGTGTGTGTGGTGTGTGTGTGTGTGTGTGTGTGTGTGTGTGTGTGTGTGTGTGTGTGTGTTAATAATTGCATTAACCTGCTGATTGTTGTTGTTGTTTTTTCCACAAAATATTTCTCTATTTGACTATAATGACATGCGCCATATTGTATTTAATATTTAATGATTGAGTAAAGTTAAATTTACATTCATATTTCATAGTTCTAACATCCAATGTTCATTATATTATACAGGTAGTTATCTGACCATCTGTTTTCATTCTACTTATGTTTTATAACCTTTAATGTGGTATTTGCTTCTGTGAATAACAAATACAATCTGTAGAAAATCCAATTGAATGGTCCTTTAGTTAATAATTTTTTTTTTTTTTTACAAAGCAAAGGTAGACACAAGTAAAGTCCCATTAATGCAATAGAAATGTAAAATGTATTGAATTTCTTCTCTAACCTTGATAAGGTTGCCGCCTCTCTACCCCATCCATATGATGAAGAAATCATCGGAATCTCGAAGGTCACAGGACTGCCCCTTCCAGAAACAACTCTCTATAACATTTTCTATGAGGTGTTCAGCTTCTGTACCTCAGTCATCGCAGAAGATAACACGGGCAGATTGTATCATGGCAGAAATCTTGATTTTGGATTACTTATGGGGTATGATTTTGTTGTTGGTATAAAGTAGTTTATCTGAATAGGTAGACAGACAGATAGATTGAATTTCTTTGTAGAACAGAATATTTTTTCATAATCAGGGAGAAAATTTGAATTCCTAATTAAGAAATGAAAGTAATGTATTTTGCTTATTATGTAAGAAGTATTGCTTTGATGTATTTAACACTTTGTAAGTATACTTTTAGGATCTTTCCTTTTTCAACTGAAAATAATTTCTTACCCACTTAGTATACACTGCATACAGTGCAAAGAAGTTATATGATTATGTTACATTACTTATATACTTATTTTTGCCATTGTAGAAACTTCTCTTTCCAATAGGTGGGATACAAAGAATCATACATGGCGTGTATCTGAGCTACTAAAACCCCTTGTCGTTCATCTAGAATGGAAGAAAGGAGGAAAAACAGTATATGAATCGATAAACTATTCAGGGTATATTGGAATTCTCACTGCAGTCAAGAAGGTATACCATCATTTTTAAACCTTCAATTTTTTATAGTTGTAATGTCTTTATTTTCAGACTGAATGAAAGATATGAAATATTTCATACACTGTTTGATTTTTGAATATTTGATTCATTTAGAACATTTATTAAAAAACTGTTTAAAAAAGGTACATGTATTTTCAGGAAAAATTCACCTTCAGTTTAGATGAGAGATTTGTATTAAATGGTGGTTACATGGGTTTTCTGGAGTGGATCCTTTTCAAGGATTATTCACAAAAGTAAGTAGTTTTCGCATGACAGAATAAATGTTATATGTGTATTTAATAATGTAGGTGTACTTATATTTATATGCTTTATATGCTTTATATGCTTTCATATATATGAAAGAGATGTTCAGTGAAAATAAATTGTATGTTTTTTTATGACTACGATAGTTAATGAACTGAATTATTAATTAAGAAAGATTAATGGTAATTGTCACAAAACCTGTTCAGAGATGGCCATTGCACCTTTTTGTGTATTAAAAAAATGAGATAACACATGTTATTGTAATATTCAAAGCTCAGGTAAAAAGAATTTAGTAACCAGTGAAAGAGCAAATTATTTATCTTCTATCTCATAAAAGTTGTGTAATTAAATCATTAATTAACATTTTTTTTAGAGATTCTTAATTACTTACTTATTTATTTACTTACTTTTATTTTAAGATGGGTATCATTCTTGACACGAGAAGTAATGGAAGAAGCCCAAAGCTATGAAGAAGCAAAGAAAATGTTCTCACATTCTCGTCTAATTGCGCCCGCATACTTCATCCTAGGAGGCTCAAAACCTCGAGAGGCAAGTATAGCCAATGTTATACAGAATGGATCTTTACTACTTTTCTTACAGGCAAATGAGTATTTGTATAGCATATTGATTATGAGATACTGATTATTAACATGTAACTAAATGGAACTGTATTTTTTAGGGAACCATTATTACACGATGGCGAGACAACTTCCACACAGACGACCTCTTCTCAAAAAAATCTGGCTCAGGAACATGGTATCTTGTTGAAACAAACTATGACCAGTGGAAGTCACCCCCATTTTACGACGACAGGAGGACACCTGCTGTCACCTGTTTGGATAAGTCAGGACAGAAAAATGCATCTCTTGCACTTATTTACAATGTTCTTTCAACAAAGCCTGTTTTCAATAAGGTAAGTAAATCTTTATAAATCTGAGCAGTAAAAATTGTGCTTTTACTTCTTTAGATAAGATAGGTCCATTCTGTCAAATAACAAATGGTATATAATACACACAAAAAAATAAATTAAAAGAAAAAAAAAATAATTAGAATAAAGATAAGAAAGTATGATCTAAAAGTATTCCTAGATGACAAGCATCACTTTTATATTAGAAAATATCAATTATCTTAGGATATTTTGGTACCCATATTCAAATACTCTTCATGAAAGCAGTTAAGATGTCACGAGATCTGAAGAAAAGTTGCAAGTGATATGTAATTATGATAGTAATATCATCTGTTTAAATGTGTAAAATATTACAAAGGTCTAAGGTCTAAGGTAGGGGTGATCCCTTCATCAGTCTTCATCTCCTATGCCCCCACAACAACAAGCAAGGGATTGAGGGGAGGGAATGGAATGAGTGTTTAGTGCAAGAGGTATGAGGTAAAAAGTACAGAGGAATAATTTAAAGGTGTCCATGAACATTTTGGCTGAGGGCAAATATTTATTTATTTATTATTATTATTATTATTTTTTTGCCTAATATATTTTTAAAGATGCTAATATTACCTTTATTTATTTATTTATTTTCTTTTTTGTCTTTACTTATGTCTGTTAAATTAAATCATTGTTAAAGCAGACTCTGCTCAGATATTAATGATAGATGCTAAATATATTTTTTTCCAGTCTCTTCACTTACATATATCAAGTTTAATAATTATTATAAGAGACATTGATCACATCAGTGAAATACTCTATTTTTTCAACAGAGAAATGCATAGTATAATTAATTGCTCCAAGTTCTGCACACATGGTTATCAACATGAAGAATTATCATAATAGAGACAACAGTTAGACTTTAGTGAAATACATTTTTTTCCGTTATAGCTGACTACTTGCACGACAGTTAGACATTAGTGAAATACAATTGTTTTTCCATTACAGCTGACTACTTACACAAGTCTGATGGATGTGCAAGAAGGTTACATCGGTGCATGGCTCAGATACTGTGAAGATCCCTGTTGGCCATGGTGAGCTAAGTTCTTTCATGCCAAGTGAATGAGGTTCCCAGTTTACATAAGAAACATTTATATATTCTAAGTTAGGGAAGTATTTATGCAGTAATGGGCATTATGGAAACCATGACTACCTAAATAGAAATCTATTATATACAGATACTTCCTTTTTTGTATACGTATATATATGTCATATATTTATATTTTGCTTTTAGCTATGTTATGCATGCTGTTCATAGCTATACATTGTTAGAGTTCCTTTCATATTCTTTTTAGAAATATGTTTGCATAACAATATTGTTTACACTGTATAAAAATACATAATTCTATGTTATATGCTATGTTAAATCAAATTAATTTAATTTAATTCAAGAAAGAGTGGCATAATGAATGATTAAGTTATATAGTGATAAGCTGTATTGTTAATATATGATATTGAGTTTCTTATATATTTAGTTGTTTTTCATAGTAAATGAAAAGCTAAACAGATAACACAAGCTGTAATAATTTTTTCCTAATTTACTTGATCTGTGATTTGCAACCAAGTACATTACTGTATTAGCAGTAATATTACAAGTCAGTATTTTTATTTATAAATCAACATTTTATTGACATTATGTTTTTAAGAAAAATATTTTGCGAATCAAATTTGCATGATGTGTATTTCATATATGAAATATTGTGTTAACAAATACCGTATCCCATGTGACTGCTTCTAGGGAATCCACAAAGTATCCAACAGGTTTTGAATTTTCTTTGTTTAAAGGAATTCTCTTGAGTGTGTATATATGTCTTTAAGTTAAATGTGTGCATAGATGTCTATATTAATTTGTGCAACTTTCCAAACTAGTTAAGTTTTTATAAACTTGTGATTTGTCCCAGTGAATAAGATCAGTGCAACAGTGTAAATTTGCAATTTTTATATATTAAACACACATATCAACATAAAAACAAAACTGCACAAGCAAACAAAAATACACAAACACATATATTTAGCGCAACCAAAGATTATACTGTGTTTATATAAATATATGTAAATATACAATTTCATTGTAGTTCATATGTATACTAGACTATATGTGTTTTCAAAGGGTGGTCTAACTACAGGCTAATAGGCCACTTGTGTATTAATTTTTTCTGGCCTGGAAGCCCTTATGTAAATAAATGGGTTTATTTTAAAGAAGTTTTTAAAAATTCTGTATTTGCCTCCACAATTATGCATAGGAAATATTAGGTTACTAGTACAACATTTACGTTGAGTGAAAATCTCAGTTGAAGATCATGATTAACATAGAGTAAGAACATTGTTTGTTTATGAATTAGATTTGTAGCCATAGCCTAATTCAATTAATTTTGAAGTGGCCCATTGGGTTGAAGTTGAACCACACTGTGTGAACATTTGTAATATAGATATATTCATGTGTGATTATTTTTAAATATTTTTAAAGTATTTGGTAAATAATATAAAACAAATGAATATATTTTTGAAAATATAACTGAATTGGTCATCATTTAACATTAGATATACAGCATAGAGTATCTTCTTTGTTAGTTCCCAAAAAGTAGAAGAAAGTATGAACAAGGAAGATTAATTCCACAATGCAAGTTGAGTGTTGACATTTTCTTATTACAGCTTTATGGGAATTTTAAGTAATATGAAAATGTTTGTCATATATATTGTATATGGAAATCATTCACTCTCTTGTATATCTGCTTCTGTGTCACAGTACTCTCTCTTTTCCTCCTAACGTGTGATAATGTAAGCAGAATACGTAATAAAGATTCACATGACCTGAAACTTTAAATATACACTCTTAGCAAATTCTTTGTTTTATTAATCATTATGGGAGACCTATACCTAGTTTACTTATTACCATAGAAATCAGTGAAAAAAAGAGAATATATATATATATATATATATATATATATATATATATATATATATATATATATATATATATATACATATTTATATTTATATATATATATTTTTTATTTTATATATATATATATATATTTTTTTTTAAGTCCTCCATGTCACAGGTGTTGAAAATCAAATTAACACGCAAGTAAGCCTCAGCATAACTAATCATGATACGAATACCTAAAAGTACTATTCATTTGCTTAATTAACTAATTATTCTGGAATTTATTCTAATTTTAGGGTATCATGAATCATTCCTTTTGTACAAGTATATCATGAACTAAGGGAGAGCAAATAAAAAATCCTTTTAACAGTAACCACTGATCATTTTCCCTTTATTCAAGAATAATGAGAGAAAGCTTATCTGCGAGAGTCTGTCACCCAACCCACTTTGAGCTTTTTCATCCTTTTCATATGATACTCCAATCTTTACTTTTCACTTCTTTATTTACCTTTTTCTGTTCATCATTTGCCAATTAGTAGCTCAACCCACCCCCATTCTTCCCTCACATGTGGCCGAACATATAGGATAAACAGTTGAATCATCACCTAGGTTAGACAAATTTGTACATGCTGGTGCACAACAGCATTTGTGACATCCTCTATTTTGGGGACGGTGGAGAGGGAGAGAGTTTCAAAGGCCCTTATATAAATAATATGGTTGCCAATTGTGAGATTAGGTTGTGGAATGTGATGCAGGGTCACACTTTGTTAAGGATGCTAAATAAATGCTTAAATGCAAATATGCCATATGTGAGGCTTTACTGTTTTCCTACTTATGAATGGATGTCTTCAGCATACCCTGAACATTGAGAAATGACTGTATGACAAGTAGTTGAACCTTAAATAAAAGCATAAAAAGTAAACCAAATCATTGTCTGTGTCCTTGTGTGTATGTGTTTGAGTGCATATTATGTTTTTATTTTCTTTCTTTCTTTCCTTACTTTTTAGTGTCTTATGGATACACAATCAAGGAAAGGTATTTCTAAATCCTTCATATATTCCATATTCCATATAATTCAAAATACTTCTTACAGATGGTGCATGGAGTTTTTTCTTTTTAAACTTTTCCCCCATATCCCATGCCAGTTGTTGTAGGAGGGCTTAAGAGATGGAAACTGGGGCCCAATGCTAGGAATCATCTCCACCTTGGGCCTCAGCCCTTGACCCAACTAATCTTTACATGCTTTTCTTCATCCCCTTTCCTTTTCCTTCTCTTCTCCTACCCCTTTTACTATTTACTTCCTAAGGTGTGGTAGTCTCTTGAAAGAGTGAAAGGCTGACTTCGTGATAGTCAAGAATGGCCTAGGGGAGCCATGGGCATAGTATTCCCCTGTTTAGTTATCTAGCCCTTACCCCTCAAGTGGAACCTGAGGGGTGGACCATGTCTCTCTCCAACATACTCTAGGCTTGTAATGAAGATTTTGTTCTTTATTAGGGGTATTGAGACTTGCCCCTTTATCAAGTAGCCCCACTGATTTTAATTCTCTCGGTTCCCTACTCCAGGTTCCTTTGACGATGACTCTGATCACTGCTAGCCCCACATCAGTGCCTTCTGCCACATCAGTCAAGTCCAAATCATCATCATTACTCCACCACCAGAAAGCATTCCTCCTCTCCCAACCTCCTTGACTCAATCTTCTCCACTCTCACAGCCTTCTTCATCTACTCCCACTCCTCCCTTATTATTACTCTGCAGCCATATTGTAAGTAGAACAATGAAAGGAAGTACAGGAAAACACACAAATATGCTGAAGGCCTTTTTTTGTTAATGCTTCATCAGGGCATATAAGACAAGAGATACATAGAAGTTCATATACATGTACTGAGTGGTCAGGTCACATCAGTAATTAGACGTGGAACAACCTTGGCTAGTTCATTGCAGCGTCCTGTCTCACCAATATATACTTTATAATAGCCATCGCAAGGTATGCTAAACACCTAGCTAGGAGGTCTGCTGTGGTCTGACCTCTTTTCTCTTATGGTATCTCCAATCTTCATACCCTGCTATGGGGAGCCAAGGTCGCGTAATTACTGATGTGACCTGAATACATGTATATATACACCTCTATGTATCTCTTGTCTTATATGCCCTGATGAAGTAATAAAGCAAAAATGCCTTCGGCATATTCACGTGTTCTCCTGTACTTCCCTTCATTGTTCTACTTGCAATTTGTTTGACATGAATTCCACAGCCACACATTACTGCCTCACAGGAACTGTTTCCATCTCCCCTGTCTGCAGGGGAGATGGAAACAGTGGAGTGACTGTGGAGAAGACTTACTTGCTTGCCTTGTTGACTATGATGCAATATCAGTACAATGCTACACCATTCCCCTTAAAGGCCATTGTAAAATTGTCAAGTTTACTTTCTGTAGACATGTTTGTATTGATGTTTATGTTGGCGAAGAGTCCTTCCCAACCATATCAACCTCACCTCCTCATATGTCAATGTCAAAATTGTGTGAGTCTAAGCCACCCTGCCAAATACTGCCGCTCCACAGGTTGATACCCTTTGTGTTCCCAACTTGGTCATGATCGATCAAATTGCTCTGCATAATTACACATGTGTGCAATTGTGGTGGCTCTCATAATGTATTTTATAGAGGCTGCCATACCTACAAGTTTGAGACTAAGGTAGTTATTCTCAGATTTAAACTTGGCTTCTCTTCACAGGAGGTCAGACAGAAAGCACAATGATGAGGATTTTCTCTTACTCCCTACTCCACTGCTGTCCTTCCTTTGCTCCTTCCCCTTACCAGTAAGATGTTTCTACCCCCCCCCCCTCTCCACCATATCTATTTCTACTCCATCTTATGTTTCCACTTCTACCCCCTCCTCTCACCCAGTCAATTTTATTTTGCCACTCTAAATCCAGACACCCCAATCACTGCAACTGCCCCGAAACCTACCCCTCTTCCTTCTTGCTCTACCCCTGAAGACAATCTAAATGTTCCACCCCATCTTCTACCATGCCCTCTCCTCCACCTACCTTTTTCTGTACCCCTCGAACATCTGTCTCCTGACACAGGGACCCCTCATCCTGCCTCACAACTCCCACTCCCTCTATACTTTTTCCCCCAACACACCCCATCCCCCACCTGCTCCATTTACTTAAACCCCCTTCCGGATACACAAGTGTATCTATCCCTTTTGTCAAAACAATGTTCTTCCCCAGACCCTCCCCCTCCTGACACACTAATACATCACCTTCTGTCCCTCATCCCTTGTCTCTTTCCCCTCCAACTTCTCCGACACGCACTTTTAACCTTAACACTCGTTATGTCGTAATAGCTCTTCTACATTGTAATATTTGGGGGTTCCGTTCGCACAGACCTATCATCATCATATCCTATCTTCTGATAACCCATCCAGTCTTCCTCCAAGAGACTTCTTACAACTACCAATACCCAATTACCATTTTGCATCTTCCTCACACTCCCTTTCTTTCTCGTCTATATCTGTCCATCAGAAAATACTAAATCTTAAACCTGCCTTTCTAACCACTGTCCTGTGCACAATTATTCGCATCTTTCTTCACTGCTTGATCACAGTTATATCAGTCTACTTCTCCCCCTCCTACCCCATTGACTTTGATGCCTTTGAAACTCTACTTTCCCAACTCCAACCACATTTCCTCATAAATGGTGATTTTGATAGCCGCCTCACTCTTAAGGTGATTCCACCGCTACCTCCCGTCGCCGATCCATGGAATGCTTCCTCACAACAGCTGACCTAATTATTCTTAATTCATATCGCCCATCGCCCAACACACTTTGACTTTCACAATCTTTTTCAGGTCTTGACCTTTCTCTATGCTCCCCTTCTCTCCATGTAAACTTCTATTGGTCAGTTCTTGTCTACTTTTCCTATAGTGACCATTTTCCTGTTCTTTCTCCTGCTCCATTTGGCCCGCTTCCTAATCCCCCATGCTGGTGCTTTGATAGAGCTGACTGGCATACTTATACTTCACTCTCTACTACTCCTCTATCCCTATCCTTCTCATCCACTTCAGATATGCTTCAGTGTTTCACAATTACAGTCATAAGAGCTGCCTACACAGCTATTCCCCGAACCTCCCGACCTTGTCCCTCCATGATGGAACTCTTATTGGCACCAAAGCGCTTGATTTGAATGGTTAATGGTTAGAAGAAATAAATGTGCTAGACATCAAAGGTCATATAGCACTATAGTAAAGTATAATGTTGAAAGGATAAAAATGAGTTAACGGTTAGGATAAGATGAAGTAGTTGTCAAAGCCTGTAGAATTGAGCGAAAAGAGTATAGAGGGAGAAAATGGACTACGGCGGAGATTTGTAAAAGGGGAAGGGGTTACGGGTATAAAGCGATTAGATCAAATGGAGAGTATGTGTTTGAGGGAGGGAGAGCAACTATGTATGACGAAAACTGCAAAAGAGTCCTTATTAAACAATCCACGGCTAATAGAGTAGAAATGGTAGTTGGAGAAGTAGGAGAAAAATCCAGAGATTAAGATAAGGGAACAGGGGGAGGTGGTGAAGTACCAGAAAGAATGTCCGGAGGAGAGGCATCCGGAGAAGGACATTGTTGCGACATTGTCGTGAGCATCCAGGCAGGAGTGGTAAGGATAATGTTGAAGGAAGAGGGAATGGTGATGCACAAGGAGGGGATGCTGGTGTTTTTTTTTTGGAAGAGTGGTAGGGGGAACTTGAGGAGGAGGGGGATAGATATCGACAAATACTTTGAATGTTAAGCGAACAGGAATAGAGGATGAGTGAGGAAGTGGAGAATTCTTTTGGGTCATGTTTAGGGAATTTCGGATGTCTTCAAGAGTTTCTGAGAGGAGTTGGCTTGGGAGGTCTGAGAAACAAAGGTTTCTTATGAGGAGGAAAAAGAGAGCAGAGGGAGATGTGAATGTAGGAGAGGATGCGGTAGGAGAAAATGGGGTGATGTGGTAGGAGAAGACTGCCTAGTGCAACAGGTAGAGTGAGAAGGAGAAGGGGTAGGCATCGGGGGAGTAGTAGAGATTGAAGTATCTGGATTTAGACTGGGGGAGAGAGGGAGTAGAGAAAGGATGGAGTGGAGTAAGTACAGTTTTGGAATAGGTAGAAAGAGAACAACCTCGGCAGCGTACTTCTTGTCTGGTCTCAAGAATCTGAGAACTGGTACTTCAGATTCGAGCTTGTAGACAGGGGAGCTCTACTAAAACACATTATGGGAGCCACCACAATTGGCATACGTGCGTGACAAAGCAGAGCAATTTGAACGGTCAATGACCAGGTTGGGCACACAGAGGACCGCGGGCTGTGGAGCAACAGTGTTAGGCTGGGAGGCCAAAACGGCAATATTTCTGACATTGACGGGGAAGGGGTCGATATGGTCTGACAGGACAGGCCACTCCACCAATATAAACTTCGAGGGGAGGTCATGTCTACGGAAGCTCATGCGAGCAGGTCGTTTTCACAGTCTGGCCAGTCCTTGTCATAGACAAGACAATCAGTGGGGGATACGAAAATAGTTCCGGTACTAGTATAAGGGAGGAGTGAGGTTGCGCAGGAATAGCTTAGGACTCTGATGTAACGGTGACAAGGCGTGAACGATCAGAGCGACTGCGAAAGCAAACTTTGCCTACTTGTTTTGGAGACAATGTTGGAAGAGAACGGTATTATCTGAGTATGGGGCTGTAGGAGGAACCACATAGAATCGATCCCACCTGGCTGGGCCAAAATGGGTACTCAAAAGGTTTAAAGAGGTGGAAGGACGAGGGCGGGAGGAAGATGGGGTGGATGGAGAGAGGTAGTACTGCGGGGAGGAGGACAATAAGGATGAACAGTAGTAATAGGGGGAAGGGGGTAGACAATGAAGAAGACTTTACAGCAGGAGATGGAGTGGAGGATGTTGGGAGAGAGGAAGGGGTGTATTCTGAAGATTGAGTAATGATCTGGGTGAATGATTCAGAATGCATAGAGCTGATAGCAAATATTGAGGAGGGGCGTTAATATCATTGGTCGGAGTCGGCAGGGGCCGGGAAACCAGAGAAATTCAGATACGCTAGTTGATCAAGGGGCTAGCGTCATAAGGATAAAAAATCTTCATTATTGGCCATGGTGAGCCTGAAAAAAGTGGGGAGAAGAAACGGAATACCCTTCATGGTCTCCATATGAAGTGAGGGCTAGGCGATTTACCACGGGAATACCATGTCCGTGGCTCCCGGAGACCGTTCTGGAATGGCACAAAGCCAGCCTTCCATCCTTTCAGCACGGCTCTTACACCTTAGGAAGTGGACAGAAGAAGGTAGAGAAAGAGAGAGAATGTAAGACCATGCAGAATTACTTAAGGTGAGGGGTGATTCCCTGCATTGGGCCCCAGTCTCCTTCTAAACCCCTCCCCCTACGACACAGGCTTACCTAACCTAAACTAAACAATGAGCAAGGGTTTAGAGGAGTGCTTCGTTTGAAACACTGGGGCACCTTAGTCAGCTATCAGCCCTTAACTTTTTGTAAAGAGCATCCGCCTGTTTATTGCTGAACAATCCGGAACATTTTTTAATACTCTATCGAAAAATTCCTGCCGCGTCAGCTTATAAGATCATTAGCGGCATATTCATAATATAGCGACAGGCGAAGCTCCCAGGTAAGGAAGTTTTTTGTTTTAATAAGGCGATGTTTGTGGATTTCCACAATGGTTAATGGTCAAAACCAATAAATGTGCCACTCGTATTGCATTAAGATAAAGTAGTGGCTTAAAGGGTAAAAATCCGTTAGCGATTAGGAAAAGTAGACAGAAGGGGTTGAAGAACAGAAGGAAAAGAAAAGAAGAGATCATGCAAAATAAATTGAGGTCCAAGGCAGGGGTGTCCCCCTCCATTGGGCCTCAGTCTCCTAAGCATCCCTCCCCCCCCCCCCCCCCACAAGACAACAACGAGCAAGGGATTTCCTTAAGTACATTTTTTTTACATTTATTTCTGCTGTCTGGCGTCGGATCCGACCCCTATCCTCCATATTCAAGATGCTCTTATCTCTGATCTGCGTCGCTACTGAACTGGGTGACTATTTCAACCTATTACATTTTCTTCCATTTAGACCACCAGAGAACGCACTCCCACTCGTTCTCTCTGTCCTCCGCTGAGTCTTAATGCCTTTCCCTCCTTCATCATGCCGCAACACCAACGAAGGCCCTGACGGTATTCATTCCCGTATGCCCCAACACCTTCCATTTTCCTCTCTTTCCTTCCTATTAAATATTTTCAATCACATTTGGACGGCAGGCGCTTTTTTCCACTTCGCTGGCGTGAAGCCCTTATATCTCCCTTCTTGAAACCCAATACTTTGATACATTGTTTCTCAAGTTGTATTACATTTGCTGCAAAAGACGATACCGTCAAAGTTGAAAAAAAGAGAAATTATAGTTTTATTTTTACACAAGAAAGTCAATAGAATACCATTAAAGTACCTAATATACTGGTATGATTTTTTTTTTTAGTAGAAGCAAAACATTGTGGAAGCTTCAAATAAAATGGAAAAAAACTGACTACTCTGCAACTTATATTGTTTATCCACACCGCTCTTCGCTTCGCAAGGCTGTGGAAAGTTTAAATGTATTTCTCAGATTCAGTTTAAAAAATTGTTTCTTATTACATTGTTCTTCATATCAAAAGTGGAAGTTGCATAAGGTTTTGCAGCTTATGAATCCAAATCAGACACCTGGGTAATTCCAGTGATCACGGACATTTACTTGACTTCTTGATTGAGTTATGTAAACAAATCAAGCTACACAGCCTTTTCTTTGATATTTTTGAGTCTGCAAGGTTATATCCCACCGAAGTCAATACCTCGTCATATGACTGGGACACATTGGAAATTCCATTATGATTGCCTTCAAATCTTACCCATATCGAATGAACATGTATTTGATGTACTAATAAGCAGACACAATAAGTTTTATTAATAAACTTGCAATGCAATTCGTAATTAATGAAAATATAAATCCCTATCCCAGAATACCAGGAATATATCTGAAAAATATCACCTCTGATTGGCTGGGCGGAGTGATTCATGGTGAAGGTTAGATACAAACTGAAAAAAATGTTTCAACAGGTTCCAATAATGTACGCACAAGGGGTAAAACATTTGTCAGTGTATCAAAGTGTTAGGGGTTTCGGAAATGTTGCAAAAAAAAGGCATTAATTTTGTCCGTGTCCGAAGTACAGCTTTATGGGTGGGTGGTTCATGCTCATGGTGATGTTAAACAATGGTGCGGTAACATGGATAATGTGCTTTCCATCCCTTCTCGATTACGGCTGCCACCTGGTGCAAAAAAGGGAGCAGCTGTGTTTAAGCCTCCCCTGCTATTTCATAGTCTCTCCATCACTAAGACTTCTGCAGTGCCTCCTCATGGCCACTGATGGGAACTAATTACCTTGCATCCTATGCTTAACTATAGAGGCTACTGATGGGCGATACCCATTTTTTCATGCAATCAATTACATTGATTGCTTTTTGCGATCAGTAACCGATTACTTTCATCAAGAAATATATTATGCAGTGGGATATTAGTTAAGTATGAATTTAGGATTTTGGTTTTAGTGTAGTTTCTCTCTATCTCTCTGCAGTGATGTGTGATATATATATATATATATATATATATATATATATATATATATATATATATATATATTTGTCCTGGGTAAGACAATAAACTGCACCCTAGGGTTCCCTTGAACAAGGATAGCACCCTATTAGCTCCCTATACCAGGGTTGCGGTGAAACTGTCGGCAGCAGGGCAGTGGATATCTGGTGAAAACACCTTCAGTTCTACTGATTACTGGTTCCACCAAATAATATGTCTGGCGTATTACAGTGTAACTGTTTTTAAAAGCGGCAGAGATAGTTCCTCCTAATTAGTTGGGAGACGGGGATTTTAGAAGCCCCTGGGGGATTCCACTCAACTTTTTATTTTTTCTCCTGAAAAACCCTTTTACCCCAATGATTAAATTACAAAAAAACGAAAATTTTCATACCACATCGCCCGTGCGGGGGTTTTAAAGGGGGCGCTTAGTTAGGGGGAAACCCAAGGGAAAATGTTAAACATGCATCGGGAAAAGCCCAAAGAAGATAAAAAAACAGGCCCAATTTAAAAAAACACTTTTAAAAATCGGAACGTGGAACGTAAGGGAAGGGATGAAAAGATGGGTAAATTAAAATACTGTCTGTAAAAAAATGGATAGATACAACATTCAAAAAATGGGAAAATCAATGAGACCTTTGGGGAAAAGTAATGGAAGTTTAAAAACTAAAGAAAAAAGACAGTTTTTTTTTCTGGAAAAAAAGAGAAATTATAGTCACGGGGGTTGCATGCCCTCACAAAAAAAACTCCCAAATGCCTAAGGGGGTTTACACCCCAATAAAGATGGGCTTTTTAAATCGAATACAGAAAAACCTCATAAATTATTTTAATTATACAATGCTACGCCCCAAACCCAAATTTTGGAAAAGTGATGAAGAAAGGGGTTTTTTTTTTAAAACCCTTCCCAAGATACTTTAGACAAAATCCCTAACAGAGAGGTAAAAAAAGGGGAGACCTCAACGCCAAATAGGAAAAAATAATCAAAAAAATTAACCCCTTGGGGAAAAAATTGGGCCCCCTTTGGAGAATAAATGAAAGAGGTAAAGATTTTTTTAAATTTCCGGAGTAAAAATAATTTATTATGCCTAAAACTTGTTCCAACACCCCCCAAAGGGGAAACTTGTACACGGGTTTTCACCAGCAAAAGAACAGGGAACCCAAAATTGGGACTACATTGTGCTGCCCCAAAAAAGGGAAGGGGGCCCAAAAAAAATTTCCAAAAACAAGCCCGGGTTTCCCGACTGCAAAAAATGACCCCCAAACCCTACTAACAAAATTTGACTTTAAATAAATTTAAAAAAAGAGGAGCGTCCAACCCCACCTCTAAAGTGACTACAAAACTTTTTGATAAAAATTACAAAATTGCGGTCAAAAAAATTTTAAAATACTCAATCAATGTAAAGATGATAAAACACCAAATGATTTGTGGGAAGAAAAAAAGGAACTCTTGCTGACACTGCAAAAGAAACTATTCCCAAAAAAAAAAAGAAAATTTTCCCCTGGATATTGAAAAAAACACTAGTGAAATTGAAACAAAAATGCCTAAAATAAATAGGTAAATAATCCAGTTAAAAAAAGTTTTTAAAAAAAAACCAAAATAAAAAAATTCAAAGATTATTGCGAAAAGATAGGAAAAATTTTTAAAAAACATTCCCAAGAAAAAATTGAAACCCTCTATAAAAAAAAGGGACAACTAAAGAATTTTTACCAAGAGTACGAAACATCAAAACGAAAATTTTAAAACTTAAAAAAACACTATCAAAACTGAAGATGGACTTGGGTTTTTATGTGAGGGAAAAAAAGAAGTCAAGATAGAGGGAACAAAAATTGGGTTCCAACTTATAAAAAAGAATAAAAACAAACCCAAAAAAAATTAATTAACTCAATGACAGCGGGTTTGAACCACCGCCACTGCGGGCCCAAAAATTATAAAAAGCCAAAAAAGAAGTAAAAAAAACCCAAAACCCCCGGAAATAGATAAAATAACAGAAAAAAAAACAAATTTAAGAATGCGGGGCCCGAAAGTTTTTGGAATACTTCTTCTACAAACTCGTAAAAAAAATATGGAAGAAAGAAAATGGCCAAAAGACTGGTAAAATCAGCCCTTTACCCCCAATACCTAAAAAAGGTGACGCACTCCAATGCAAAAATAATAGGACAATTCCCCTTAATAAGTCACAGCAGAAAAAATTTTGTTGAAAAATTTTTGCTGAAAGAATAAAATTTAAAGTTAAGAGGGGAAAATTTGGCAACAAACAAGGGGTTTTTTCGCCCTGGAAAAGGTCCCCGAAACCAAAATTCCCTAAATTTAAATTGATCATAGAGAAAAACAGAGAAACAAAAAAGCCCTTACCTGTTTTTCATCGATTTTTGGTGAAACCTTTTGATACTTTTGAACACGTATCCTTTTGGAATAACATGAAACGATATGAATTTTTCCAAAAAACACATCCCAATTAAAAAAAGCCTTGAAAGACCAACAACAAGCAGCTGTAAAAAACCCCTTTAAAGGGGTTAAAAAGGGGGTTCGAAGTCAAACAAGGAGACGACAGGGTTGCATTCTGTCCCCGCACCTCTTTTAATATATATTCTGAAAAAAATTATTAGAGGTGCCTAGAGAAATTTTTTAAGGAACTGGGGGATGTTGGAGGATAAAAAATATCAAATTGAGGTACGCCGATGATATTTTTGATTGCCAGCAGTATCAATGAACCAACAACTACAGAAAGTTAGAGAAACAAGCGAAAAAAGGCTGGCTTGTTTTTAATGCCCAAAAAAAACTAAGACATGAAGATTCAAGATAACCGGCAAAAGGGAAAAATGATGAACATGTTTCAAACAAAGGAATGATTGTGGAAAAAGTAAAGAGTTCACTTATTTGGAGTGTTTTTAAAAAAAAACATTATGATTTACGGAGATAAAAAAAAGAAATTTTTTTCCCCTTGCCCAAAAACGGGCCCCAATTGCTTCAATAACATCTGGGGGAAAAACCGAAGCATTTACCTTACGGACAAAGCTGAGGTTTTTGAATCAATTAAATTTTCCCAATTGCATATATGGGTTTTGAGTTTTTGGGGGTTTTAAGTAGATAGAAAGAAAAAAAATCAAAAGTTTTTTAAAAGTGGTGGGTTCCCGACGGTACTGGTATTAGCTTTGGGCAGGAAAAAAGACGAATGATGAAGTCTGAGGAAAAAAAAATTGTAAAACCCACTGTTGGACATCTTGAACAAGAGGAAAATTTAAAAATTTTTTGGTCATTGTAATAGAAGTAAAAAATATTGAAAAAACTTGCTGAAAGGGATGGTGATGGGAAAAAAGAGGAAGAGGGGAAACCGAAAAAACAAATGAGCGACAATATCAAAAAATTTTTGCGGGCCCGTCCCAAAGAAAAAATGGGAAAAAAAAGCGTAAAATCGATTTTAGTGGCGAAGGATTTTAGAGGTTTCCCGGCTGCTCAAAAATGGCATTTCCGTTATTTATTGGGTATATTATAATATATCCGCACTGTGGGGGTGCGCGGTAAACGATCTCGGGCTACAATCTTGCGAAACCCGCGTTTTAAATCCCTCGCCGCCAATGGATTGGGAAACCCGGCCATTTCCCTTTCAAACATGAGGTCAAATTTTGAAGCAAAAAGGAAAAAGGGCAGTTTTGCACACCAAGAAATCCATTTTAACAATTGGAATCAAAAAAAGCCTTTAACCTTTTAAATTTTTGTGTGTGTGTGGGGGGTTTTGGGGTGTGTGTGTGTGTGGTGTGGTGGTGTGGATGGTGTGTGTGGTGTTGTGTGTGTGTTTGTGTGGGGTGTGTGTGTTTGTGTGTGTGGTGTTTTGTGTGTGTTGTGTGGGTTTTGTGTGATGAGGGGTGAGTGAGGATTTAGTAGTTTAAATGAGTGAGTCGGAGTGTGTGGGTGGGTTTTGTGTGTGTGTGTGTGGGGGGGGTGTGGGTTGTGTGTGGGGTGGGGGTGTGGGGGGGAGTGAGGAGTGAGTGAGGAGTTTTAAATGAGAGAGAGAGAGGGGAGAGAGAGAAGAGAGGGAGAGAGAGAGAGAGAGAGAGAGGAGGGAGAGTGTGTGTGTGTGTGTGTGTGTGTGTGTGTGTGTGTGTGTGTGTGTGGTGTGTGTGTGTGTGAGTGAGTGAGTGAGTGAGTGAGTGAGTGAGAGAGAGAGAGAGAGAGAGAGAGAGAGAGAGAGAGAGAGAGAGAGAGTGTGTGTGGGTGTGTGTGTGTGTGTGTGTGTGAGTGAGTGAGTGAGTGAGTGAGTGAGTGAGTGAGTGTGTATGTGTGTGTGTGTGTGTGTGTGTGTGTGTGTTGAAACAGTTCCCGTCGCCCCTTCCCGCCGTCCTCCTTCTCCACCCCTATCCAAACACCCGGGCAGCAACGGACGCGAAGGAGCAAGCCTTTTACTATGCGCCAGATCAAAAGTAAATAAATGAATAAATAAAATAAAGAATAACCATTACTTTAAACCAAGCATTCGTACAAGAAATAACATGCACCACCTTGTAGTGTTAAAAAAAAGTCATGACGAGTTGTTACATTAAAATATAATCAGACGGTCCTCAGTACAATGCTGATTGAGAGTAACCGTCTGGTAATCGATTGCATGGCATTATAATCGATTGCTGAGAAATCTGACGCTGTAATCTACATAATCGACTGCGCCCACCACTAACGGAGGCTCTTGGAGCAGCAGGAGGCCCTAAAGCCAGTACCCACCAGTGTGCGAACACGCCCTGGCTTCGTACTAAGTCCTGTCCTCCTGCCCCCTGGGGTTACAGGGTGACTGAGAGTTGAGGTTGCTGCTCTCTTGGAGGTGAGAAGACATGGCAGCGGCGATGGTCACCATCTCCAGGGAGTGGCTATAGCCATCTACAACAGACTTAAACCCTCGGTGGTCGAGACTACACTGCCCGATGAGCGTATAATGGCACTGAGACTTAAGCCTGCATTTGCCTTCAAGTCTCTTATTGCTGTGTAGGTACGATTAAAGCCTGCATTTGCCTTCATTGCGGTATT
>NC_051423.1:30406522-30421522 GCF_015228065.2 Penaeus monodon | reverse complement strand
CTGGCCCTCAGCCAAACTTTTCTCATGACGTAGTGGTCATATCTCCCAGGTCCAAGGAGTTAATTAGTTATCAAAACTGAATGGAAATAATAGTACATATGTTTGTATGAATTAGAAGTAAAATATAGTGTCAATTTATGAATCCCTGGATGGTATATACTTGGTAATTTTTTATTTTCAAACAGCCATGCAATCTTGCAATTATTATTCCTTCTTTCAATGTTATTTTCCATCACAAATGAAAAATATGAAAGTATTGGTAATGTTTACAAAGTGATGCACCATGTTGAGGTTAAGTCCTAATCACTCCAGCCATTCCTGGGAAATCCACAAACAATGCTGTATGAACGAAAAACTATCCTTACCCAGGGGCTTTACCTTTAGACCCCCATCTGAATGCTGTATTTCCCTAATATAATATATATTATCAACTAGTGAAGGTAGTACCATAGGTGAATCATGTCTATATTCAGTCACTCTGTTCACTGCGGGCAAAATTTACCTTGTACTACATGAATGTGGGAAAGTGAAACTATACCACATGCTTATGTTATGAGTCACAGAGTGGTATTAATCACTGAAATTAAGCAAAATTAAAGAAAAAAGGAAGAAAAAAAAAAAGTTGTGGGACTCCATGGACCTTGGTGAAAATTGCTATCCTTAACAATGATACAACAATAAACTCATAGCTCAAGTATAATGGCAAAACATCACTCTACGAGAGGGAAAACACCTATTTCTGCTAAGAGGTTATATCATGTTCTAATGGTTTGTTTGTATGTTGAACCCTCAACATTAGATGAGAAAATACAAATATTTTGATCCGCTAGTATCAAGAAATGCATCAAGTCAAACTAAAGGGGGAAACAAAAGTGACTGGGGGCTCAGAACTTCATTCTTATAATAACTGAACTGTCTCTGTACGTCAGAAATCAATATTTCATAATAAAAGAAGTTAAATATTTACCTATATCTATCCAGGACAGAGTTCAAACAAAACAATAAATCTTCAAGGAGGTGAATGAAGCCTTACGAAGGAGCTGAATGAAGCTTCACCAACCTCCAATTTCACCAAATAACAAAAACACATAACTCAAATATAAGAATACATCTGCATGAATAGGGAACTACTTGATCATACATGCAGAATGCCTAACTGGTTCTAGCATGATGGGAAACAGTTTGCTTAGAAAGTTGACCCTTATACTTTATACATTTGGTGCACATTTATCGGTTTTATTTCATCTTTATCTTTCATGCAGCTTTCAGTTTAGTATTGCAACCATATTATACAATATAACATGATATGCCCTAGGCTTAATATCTTCAACCACCAGTAAATATACTGCAGTAAGGAAAATATCTAATCTGAAAGAAGTGTAGAAGCTTTGCTTGACATTTTCTCCAAAAATTAAACTGTAATTCAAAAACAGAAAAGAAAACTGAAATGCTTTCTTCAATTTCACATTGATCATGCTTGTAGTTAAAGTCATTGTGAATTATTGTACAAAATTACATATACACAAGCAAAGAAAAACTAACCCTAAAAACAGTCCAGTGTCTAGGTTTCTGCCGTGGTAGAGATGCCCTTCTGGATCTTGGGCAATGATGGATGTACAAAGAGTAAAGGCTTCATAGAATATATTATAGAGGGTCACAAGACTTAGTGGCATGCCTGAAAACGTTGCAATTCCAACCATCTCTTCGTAGAATGGATACGGTAGAGAGGTTGCCACCTATATATATGTACATATGAAAAATATAATTAGTAAACTTTTAAACTTTATTATTGCTGCTAAAAGTAGCAAATCCAAGGTATGTACTTTTCACTGAAAAAAGAGGAAAAAAAAAAAAGCCTTTTCTACTCAAAAAATAAACAAATAAAGGAGAGAACTGGATTAGTTCAAACCACACTAGCCATTAATTGGATTGATATGGACACTGTACACAAGGTAGCATATAGTCATATTTCTTAGAAATTACCTTAGGAAGATTGCTCATAATTGTATTGAAGATCTTCTCTCCAACAACAGAATGTATAAGCTCCTTCACATCGTCCACCAAAGTTATCAGCTGTTGATGGTAAAAGAAGAAAGCTTTAAAAACACTGCAATGAAGATTTTCTTTTAATCACTCCTCCAAATTTATAACTTAACTAGCCACTATCACGATATAACTCCAGCATATGAATTACTGTATGTAGCAGTTTCCTGGCAGGTTTCTGACTAAATATGAAGGATATAATGTAACTTTCCAAAAAGTTTTATAAGAGGATTTTCTATTTCAATGCTTTATCACTAGTCTACTATAAATAACAGTGAATATATTATAAACTACCCACAAAAGGAAATAATTTCATTACCCTTCTGGTTGGAGCATTTACAAATCATATTCACTGTAAGCTGATCTATGGAGCTATAAGAACTAGAACTAGAAAAAAAAAAAAAAAAAAAAAAAATAATAATAATAATAATAAAAAAATAATATAATTATACACATGTTTGTGTGTGTATGTGTATGTTTGTGTGTGTATGTGTATGTGTATGTGTGTGTGTATGTGTATGTGTGTGTATGTGTATGTGTGTTTTGTGTGTGTGTGTGTGTGTGTGTGTGTGTGTGTGTGTGTGTGTGTGTGTGTGTGTGTGTGTGTGTGTGTGTGTGTGTGTTGTGTGTGTGTGTGTGTGTGTGTGTGTGTACATATATATATATATATATATATATATATATATATATATATATATATATATATATATATGTATATATATATATATATATATATATATATATATATATATATATATATATATATATATATATATATATAATTATCCCCTTTTCATTCAAGTAAAAAAATGTGCATACTTTGGGTCCTTTCACTCTCATCAGTGGAGCCCATCGCTGTAGTGGAGGCAAGTCAAGATCCACCTCAAATGTCGGCACGAGGTCACTGCAACAGAAAAACAGAAAACAGCTTTAACACAATATTCTGGGGATTTAATAACTCTAATTTTAGTCACAGGACTTTTTGGGATCCCTGTCATACTTCATAATTATTTCCTAGAGAATTTTTTTTTTAATATAAATTAAGATTGGTGTGTGTGTATGTAAGGTAAGTGTAGGTCGATATATATGTGTACATGTATCCAGGTATGTGTGTGTTAGTGCATACATATATATGTGTGTGTGTGTGTGTGTGTGTGTGTGTGTGTGTGTGTGTGTGTGAGTGTGTGAGTGTGTGTGTGTGTGTGTGTGTGTGTGTGTGTGTGTGTGTGTGTGTGTGTGTGTGTGTGTGTGTGTGTGTGTGTGTGTGTGTGTGTTTTTATGTGTACTTGTGGGTGTCTATAGACCCCTTGATGTGTGACGTATGAATGATTTTCAAAACAACATGCGCGCGCACGCAGATGGGCAAAAGATTTTATAAACATGCTGTCGCACACCTGTTTGCTGTTGCGATCATAGCCTATATGTTCAAGAAATTGCATTTATTTGGTATTAAAGCATTCCATGAATCAAAAAGGGCTCACGAATCACTTTCAGATTATTGTATTGCTCTTGAAACGAAAGATAAACCATATTATTTGTCGAAACTTACGCTGAGTAGTGGGGAGAAACTTCCCGATCCTTTGGTATTATCAGACTGGTCTGATGATATTAGAAATCTTCCAAACATTACTTGGAGAGATGTTACTGAATATCTTATAGATTCACCAAGTGTTTTTACCAAAGAATCAATGAAAGCCTACAAATCACTGGAAGCCTATGATTATTTTGCATGTGGCCATGTACAAGACTGTTTTTATAATGGACTATCTGAAGAGACAGAGTTTTGTTTTATCAAATCTGAGGTAATTATTCATTTTTATGATCAAGTTTACAATTCTAGATTGCCATATTATGTATGCACTATTTTTTATGGAAGAAACTTCATTTACTTTTACTAAAGATGGATTCTCTGAATCATCAGATCTTCTGCCTGAGAATGAATGTAATGAATTTGACTATTTAAAGAGGAATCATAAGATATGGTTTGGCCTTAAACCAGTCTACAACATATCATTTTGACAAGGAACACCTAACTGTTCTGGGAGCACGCTTGTCATATCATGCTCTTGTCTACAGATTTGACCTCGCCCTCGGGTTTTTACAGAACATTTAAAAATGAAAAAATAAAAAGCAAGGAGTACAAATAAACTTTCATAATGAATTAAATCAGTGATAAAAGTAATATAAATACCTGTTACAAAATGTTCAGCACAAATTTTAGCTTATGAAATACTGTCCTCTGATCACGTTTTCCAACCTTCTCTGCGAAAGGCCTTGATCCATGCTTCGCGTCTTCTTTTTTCTATCGGCGTTTTCTCCTTCGGAATGTTATAAAACGGCAAATCTTTCGTATCTCCAATCTTTCTATTGGCACAGCCAATGGCACAACAACTCTGAGGCATAATTATAATGTTGAAAAATCATAAACAGTTTATTTTACTTTCTTTATTGCTCTGCAAACATGCGAACTTTGCCTATCAACCAACACAACAAAACACAAACACGCAGTTTTTGCCCATCGGCATGCGCGCGCATCCTAGGCCACAAAACAAAAAGTAAACATTGGGAAGGGGTCTATGTGTAAATATTTTTGAGTGTGTATGTGTGAGGGTGTGTATATGTCTTGGGGGTGTAAGCATGTATGGAACTGTATACAATTCCATAACTTTCCTGTAATTTATACTATCAATTGAAAAAATTACCAGGCATAACTTTAAATATGTGTGTAATTTCACTCATCCACTTAACAAAATGAATAAACAACATAATTCAACTTATGAAAAAAAAAAAAAAAAAAAAAAAAAAAAAAAAAAAATCAAGATTTAATCTCACTAAAATGGAAATATCTTGTATGATCTCCTGGCAAAGGAATGAGAAAAGTTATTATGAATTATACAAACCTTTCTGCAGGAGGATAAGCAGTTTTTTCACACTTCTGAAACTAAGAAAGTGTATTTTAAGTTTGTACATGCATGTAACACTTATGAGTATCACACGGATAACATTATTCTACAAACTACAAAATAACAATAATAACTGAAACTTATATAAAATCAATTTCAATACACAATTAACTACTTCTGTGTAATATGATATTCCCCATACAACATATAATTTCTGAATATTTACTGATAAAACTTATAGCATTCAATTATCAATCATAAGTATTTTTATGAGAAAAATATAAAATATAATTCATATAATTATAATAAATGTTAAAATCAAGTTAATAAGCATATATCTTACACTGACAACATGTAGTATACTGTACAATTTATTAATTTTAGATTTTACACAATCTAAGATTATCACATGTTCTATAAAGTTGAAGTAATACATAATGTCTCGTTGATCCAACTGAAATATTTCGAAACTGAAGAGAAAATTTGAAAAAGCATTTGAGTACATATAATTTTGCAATACAAGTCATAAAATCCAATGCTTGCTATAATTAAGCCACTTGATTGCTGGGTATTAGCTCTTAACCAAACTTGGTCTTGTCAAAGAAAAAATGCCTTTGTAATGGAGTATATATGACGTCCATTGTTTAAGTTAAGCCTCCGACATTATGACATGTATTTTCAAAATCAAGTGTCGTAATGACAAGACATTCCGAAATCTGACATGACTTACAAACGACAATGGGTAAATTCATTGGCTGAAAAAAAAGGAAAACAAAATACATATCTTAATCACCCAATAGAATGGGCCGACCAAAACACTAAAAGGACATCTCACTTCTTTCTCCAGTGCGAGGCTAGACACTTCCAGAAGCACTGTCACAAGGATTAAAAAGGAGAAAACTCGTCCCATTTTGAACAAACTCGGGCCTTCTTCGCATCAGCTGATTGTGTCAGGGCAGCCAACTCTTCCGAAACCCATGCTGACAGGTAAAAACATGTCTTTCATCAAATGTCTTTATCTGACCTTATGAATAACGACTAAAAGCCTCTCTTGGCGACTATTAATGGTGTTGAATGTGAAAGGAATAGTGTTTTTGGTTTGTTTTTTCGTTCGCTGTATTCTCTTTCCATGATATGCGCTGATTGGGACATATCTGCCATTTACTTGTTTTACATATTCATGATTTTTAAGAGAATTGTTCGGCACTGCTAGCAATCTCTTGCTACCTTACATAAAGCACTTCTTGACTTCTAAGGAATTATTTGTCATTCTAAATGACTCTTTTACAGTTCTGCTCCCTCATTTCTTATCTACAGCTAGCCACGTGTCCGAACATTCGTGTAGTTTTCCTGTAAAGTCTTATCTTTTCTGAAGCCCATGAATTTCTGTCTCTAAATCATTTGGCTTCCTCCCCCCCCCCCCGTCTCTCTCTCTCTCAAAGTCTCTCTCTCTCTCTCTCTCTCTCTCTCTCTCTCTCTCTCTCTCTCTCTCTCTCTCTCTCTCTCTCTCTCTCTCTCTCTCTCTCTCTCTCTCTCTCTCTCTCTCTCTCTCTATCTGTGTGTGTGTGTGTGTGTGTGTGTGTGTGTGTGTGTATGTGTGTGTGTGTGTGTGTATGTGTGTGTGTGTGTGTGTGTGTGTGTGTGTGTGTGTGTGTGTGTGTGTGTGTGTGTGTGTGTGTGTGTGTGTGTGCACGCGCGTATATACATCACTTTTACTGCCCTTCTCTTTGAAATCCCAAACTTATCGTCATTTCTCTCTCCCAAACTTCCGTTAACAGCGATTACATACAGATAACTACTGCATTAAACCAAACTCACTGTTGGTGTGCATCTATTTCAACATTGTGTATCTTAAGCATATTAGATTATTTAGCTTCATTTATTTACTTATATGTCTGATTTACTGGAGAGACATAAATAAAAGTGCAGACTTATTCGCCCATTTATTTATCTTTGCTATTCGTCTGTGCATCTGCTTTTTTCATCAAGTTAAGAAAAATGGTAATTTGTATAAAGTGTGGCCTAATACATTTTTAGCTCTAGGATTTTATTATTATTATTATTATTATTATTATTATTATTATTATTATTATTATTATTATTATGTTGTTGTTGTTGTTGTTGTTGTCCTTTAAATGTAGTTTAGGTATAAACAAAATGCTAAAATTAATTTAAAGATAAAAAGAAATATATATCTAAATAGTAGAAATGAATGGATGAATAAATATATCTGCCATGACTTTCCCAAATAGTCAAATAATTAAAACTAATTACAAGTGGAGAGCTTTTATACTAGCACTACCTAGAGTAAGATATCGACCATAATTCATTAGTTTACCATGAAGGAAATGCGAATATTGAATCCCATTTTCTACTAATTCATTGGAATCCTCGTTTTCTCTTCTGCTGTTTATCATTATCGTCCCCCCCCCCCCCCCCCACGGCGCATTAGCTTCGCACGGGAGTCAAATAACGAGACCTTGTTTGACCTTGATATTAGTCAGAAGGTCAGGGGTCAGTTTGCTAATGACGGCTCGCGTTAGGCTAGCACGCATGCCTCTAGTCATACCTTTGCGAATTATCATGTCATTTTATGAACAGGAGAGAAAAGGAGAGGAGAGCATGGAAGTGCGAGAGAGAGGCAGACGGAGATTAATGATAATAATAATAATAATAATAATTATTATTATTATTATTGTTATTATTATTATTATAACAATAGCAATAATAGTAACAACAACAGCAATAACGACAACAACAACAATAACAATAATAATAATGAAAACAATAATAATAATAATAATAATAATAACAATAATAATAATGATAATAATAATAACAATAACAATAACAATAATAATAATAACAATAATAACCATGATGATAATAGCAATAAAAATAACGATGGAGATGACAATGACGATGAAACTGACTATGATAATAACAATCATGATCATAATAATGATAACTAGGGTTATACCCATAGTGAAGCATTTTGCTTGATTCTTTGTTAATTCTAGTTATCGTCGCTTTCGTTACTATCAAGTTTGACGTTTTCTTTAAATTGAATTTAACAGCATATACAAACACTGTGCATAAACCCAATTTTGCAGATGTGGAAATAATTAAACGGTGCCATTAATAATGATGATGATGATGATGATGATGATGATGATGATGATGATGATGATGATGATGATGATGATGATGATGATGATGATGATGATGATGATGATGATGATGATAATGATAATAATAATAATCAAAATAAATAATAACAATAATAATAATAATAACAATAATAATAATAATAATAATAATAATAATAATAATAATAATAATAATAATAATGATAATAATAATAATAATAATAATAATAACAATAATAATAATAATAATAATAATAATAATAATAATGATACTACTACTACTACTACTAATAATAATAATAATGATAATAATAATAGTAATAATAATAATAATGATAACTAGAAAGACAGCATTTACGAGCAAATGAATAAATATCTCCCCCCCCTTCTAATTCCCCATTTACAAAAACGTACCATCCCAGAATCTTTGTATAATACAATTTTAAATCCTATGATTATGGAACACATACATTACAACAATACAATGTACCGTTATAAAGTAACTACTCAAAGTTAGAATGATTTCACTCGTACACATCAAGGCTGTCCAAAAATGACCAAAAAAAGAAAAAAAATTCACAAAAAATCAGCCATCTTGTCTACATATCATGTACAGCATATTTAAGAAACATCTGTGTTAAATCTTAGCTTGATTACGTAAACCACAACACCACAAGAAGCTGAAGTTGACCTTTTTTACGGAAACTTGAAAAAAAAACGTAATAAAGTCAATATTTTTCGTGCAGAAAATAAAAGAAATTGTCTGGCCGTATTGATTTGGGCTATCGTCCTTTTAAAGTTCACGTGAATGCGTGAAGCTATTTTGAAATAGCTTTTATATAAAAGTCAGAACAGCACTGAGAATCGAGGTACTTAAACAGACCTTTGCCGAGAATAATGATAGCAACAGCACAGAGAAACACCAATAAAAACAATATATTTCCTCCCTGTAGGGGAGAGCAATGTATGAAAAACAATAATAATAATGATAATGATGATAACAGATATACAATTGACTGGCATTATTGCAAACCGTTACTATTAAAATATGAAAAATCATACATGCCTTATGAACACAGCAGGGCAGAACGAGGCTGTTCCTGTGACACCTACGTGTTCGAGTCTTCTAACTGAGAGAAAATAGTGTTGGCGTGAGTGAGGTGGGTAGTGGTAGGATCAAGTTGGAGATACTCAAGCAGAGTAGAGAGGAAGGATGATCAGGAGGTTAAAGGGGAGGCTTTTGTGAAGGGTTGACAGCCAGAACATCCCAACAAATCTTGGGATACTACAGAAACTACCACTGGTATCGAAACAACGTGTTAACATTGGAATATGAGAAATTTTGACTGTGTGTATAAATGGATGCGTCGAATGACTGATAAGATTCAAAATACATTCATATACCAAAAGGAGCGGAAGGGTAAAACAGAAATGGTAAAGATGTAGACAATACCCATTAGGCCGGATGGTAGCGCTTCGCACCTATGACCCCAGCAACAGCCTTCCTGTAGAAGTTTCTCCTTCAGCAAGACACAGGGGCTACACAATGCTTTCACTTCTTGCACTCCAACGGGCGAAAGCAAGCAACCTGAGGGGAGCCGCCGCATGAGGGGAAACGTCGCGTCAGACAGAGCGGAAATAGGGACCCAGATAAACCAAGACACTACCGGCGAGCTCGCCACCACCATGTCTCGGCACCCAGGCAGACGGGAGTCTCCTGAGGGTCTCGCATTTACCTTCCACAATAAACCCATATGCCAAGACCCCTTTCATTCACCTGCACTATGACCAGTCCCAGTCTAGCTGACACCTGATGGCAGACTCCAACCTCATCCTCGTTAACAGCAGGTGACAGCGCTGTCCATCTACAAGAAAAGGGCGGGCGGGTTAGGGATGGGGGTGCAGCAGTTTCACATATATGGGACTCCTACGTATAAGAGGAACGAGCTTTAGTATTAGCACATAATGAAATTTCGTCTCTTGCATTCCGACATTATGAAAATAATAAGAAAGAGAAAGAATATTCGAGTGAGGTCCTATTAGAAATTTACAGTATCCTCGTAATCCATAGCTATATATCTATCTATATCTAAATACATACACGCACACACATACATATAGACATATCAACTAAACCTAAATTATGTATAGTTGGTACAAATTCATTCTACAGTTTGAGTTAGAAAGTCAGAGAAATTACTTAAGATTACGCTACATACTATTTACGTTTTCTATGGTTTCTTAACACCGCTTTCCACCGTCCATGGCTACTGTTGGATCAAAATGTAGGAGTAACTGAACCTTCGGAAATACTATTAGCGATAGCCTAATGTCCATTGCTCTTTTTTACTGTATACTGGATAAGACGCTCTGATGATATGATACTGATCTGTAGAATGTTACGAGAGTACTGTCCATAGATAGCATTAAGAATAACCAACTATTACGAAAATGACTCTCTCTCTCTCTCTCTCTCTCTCTCTCTCTCTCTCTCTCTCTCTCTCTCTCTCTCTCTCTCCCTCTCTTCTCTCTCTCTCTCTCTCTCTCGTCCTCACTTCTCTCTTCTCTCTCTCTCTCTCCTTCCTCCCTCCCTCTCTCTCTCTCTCTCTCTCTCTCTCTCTCTCTCTCTCTCTTCTCCTCTCTCTTCTCCCTCTCTCTTCTCTCTCTCTCTCTTCTCTCCTCTCTCTCTCTCTCTCTCTCTCTCTCTCTCTCTCTCTTCTCTCTCCTTCTCTCTCTCTTCTCTCTCTCTCTCTCTCTTTCTTTTCTCTCTCTCTCTCTCTCTCTCTCTCTCTCTCTCTCTCTCTCTCTCTCTCTCTCTCTTCCCCCCCTCTCTCTCTATCTTTATCTCTTTCTCTCTTCGTCTATCATGGTGACACCTTAGTTATTAAATTTCTAAATAAAAAAAAGTTACGGGAATCCTGATGATTAGGTGTGTGTGCTAAACAGATGACGCCATTCTGTTCACGTGATAGAATTTTACAGTTTAAAATTCTGTATTTCAAAGAAGGGAATTTTGTGGACTAGATCTGATTTTTTTTCAATTAGTATAAACGGTATGCTAACTTTCATTTTCAATATTATAGGGTCCATTTTAGCAAAAAGATATATAATGTTTATTATTGTACAGTCTCTCTCTCTCTCTCTCTCTCTCTCTCTCTCTCTCTCTCTCTCTCTCTATATATATATATATATATATATATATATATATATATATATATATATATATATATATATATATACATATATATATATATATATATATATATATATATATATAAATATATATATATATATATATATATATATATATATATATATATATATATATATATATATATATATATATATATATATATATATATATAGTATCATCATCATGATCATCATCACTCTGAATCAATCCACTGCAGGACGTAGGCCTCTCCCAATCTTTCCCAACTTTGTCTGTCTTGCGCTTTTTGCTTCCAGTCTTGGCCCCAAATGTCGTTATTTCGTCACGCAATCTCGTCATTGGTCTGGTTCTTGGCCTCTTTATGTTATTTATAGCCCAATCTATTGCTTTCTTTGTCCATCTGTTGTCCTGTCTCCGATATATATGACCTACCCTTTGCCATTATTTGTTTTTGATGCTCCCTAGTATATCTTCCACTTTTGTCTGTTCCTTGATCCACAACGCCCTCAATGATCTCTTAGGCTAATTCCCAGCATCTACCTCTCCATCCATCTCTGGACATTTATTAGTTTCCTCTGCAGTAATTTGGTTGTAGTCCATGTTTCTGATCCATAGGTCATAACTGGGAGGACGCATTGGTTAGAGACTTCTTTTCAGACATAATGATAAGGAGTATGCTACTGTGTCTACCGAAGGCGCTCCAGCCTAGACTGATGCCTCGCTTAATTTCCTCTTCATTAGATGTGTTTGTCTGTAAGAGGTGCCCTAGGTATATATACTTGTACACTACCTCTAGGGCTTCTCCTTGTACATGTATCTGTTCGAATTGAACTCTGTTGCTGAACATGATCTTAGTCTTTTTCTTGTTCATCCTAAGTCCGACTTTCAGACTTTTTCGATTCAGATCGTATATTAGTTGCTGCATTTAATTTGTAGATTCACTGAAAAGAACAATATCATCTGCAAATCTTAGATTGTTTAGGTATTCGTCTCCTATTTTGATACCCTTTCTGTTCCATTCTAGCTTCTTAAATATTTCCTCTAGGCAAGCTGTAAACAGTTTTGGTAAGATGGTATTGCCCTGTCTAATGCCTTTCTTAATTGTTTTTTTTTTTTTGGTTTTCGTGTGGAGCTAGGTGATTGCTGTCCCATTTTCGTATATATCTTCCAATATTTTACAATCTACCTCCTCTACTCCCTGTCTTCGAATAACTTCTATTACTGCTGGTATTTGTACAGAGTCAAATGCCTTTTCGTAATCGATGAATGCCATACACAGGGGTTTCCTATGTTCGTTTATTTTTTCTCTTATTTGGGTGAGCCTGTGGATGGGCTACGATACGGAGCAGTTCCAGGGACGCTTACCAATAGCCTTCACTTTGATTTCATGCTGAAGAAAGGTTGGCTTCGAGCGTTTACCGAATGTTGATGAAATTATCAGGTCTGTGGTGTCAACTGCAACATTTTTCCATTCGTGTGGAAGGGCGGTGCGTGCATTCCTTGTTTTCTCCTTTTGTTCCTTCTCTCCATTGGAAAGGCGACGACGCGTCTCTGGTAGTTGTTGTTGAAAATCCACTGCGGAAGCCTTTCTGTTCTCTAGGCTAGTTAGAATCCAGACTGTCAGAGATGCGAGTTGTGATGAATTTTGTAAGTATCTGAAAGGAGGCTTATTGGTCGGTAGTTGTTTAGGTCCTTTTTATGCCCTTTTTATGTATCAAAATAATTGTTGCATTTTTCCAGGCTTTCGGAGTTTTTCCGCTGAGAAGGCATTTGTTAAAAAGAGTGGCTAGTTTTCTCCTGCATCTATTATAAGGTCCATACTAATTCCGTCTTCACCTGGTGTTTTCCCTCTCTTCATGCCTTTGAGCACTCTTCTTCTGTTGTTAGGTACGTCTGTAGTTACCGTGTTCGCGTCTATCCGTGGCTGTTCATTTGAGTTGTATAGATCCCTTAAAAAGTCTTTCACTACTCTTATGATTTTATTCTTATTATATGTCACTTGGTTTCTTTATTGCATATATTTGATTTCTCCCTATTCCGAGTCTCCTTTTATCTGTTTTCATACTGGTACGTGAGATCACTGTTTCATTTATTATTTTTATTTATAGTTCAGCTAATTCTATTTTGTCCCCGTTTGACGATACTTTCATGACCCTACGTTTTTGCATAAGCTTGCTGGAGCTTTGCTTGACGTTCTTACCGCCTCCATCAAGTGAAGCTTTCTTTATTATGTCATTGAATTGTTTTTTGGTTTGGTCAATGTTGAGATCTTCGTCTCTGAGAAGTGAATATCTGTCTTGGATGTTCAGGTTAAATTCTGTCACTCTGGTCTTCAAGTTAGCTAAATTTGGCTGCGGTTTTCATATGAGTTTACTCCTTTCCTTTCTGCGGTTTAATTTAATTTGGGCTCTGCCCATTCTATGGTCGCTGCCAACATTTATTTTATTGATAACTTCCACATTCTTTACTATATCGCGCCTGTTTGAAATTGTGAAGTCAACTTAATTTTTGATGTATTCATGATATTGAGTGATCGAGCCTCCGCAAAATCGACTAGCATTTGCCCCCTCTCATTCCTAGTGCCTATTCCGTGATTCCCTATTGCGGTTTCTCCTACTGTCTTTTTACCTATTTTTGCATTAAAATCTCCCATTATTATTGTGAAATGGGTTTTTACTCTCTCGCTGGCTAAATGAACAACATCTTTCTTCATCACTGTGGCTGCAGGTTGGAGCATAGACTTGAACAATCTTTAAGTTGTACCTATTGTTTAGTTTTATTGTTACTGAGGCCACTCCTTCGCTTATAAAATAGAATTCCACGATATTCTTTCCTAAACGTTTGTGAACTAAGAAACGTACCCCTAATTCCAGCTTGCTACCCTGATCGCCGCCGTAACCAGAGGCTCCTTCGCCTCCGGAGAATCAGGGCCGTTGCTCTGTTTGTGCAGTCATTATTTTTGATTGAGAGGTAGACAGCCGAGGAGGTGCATCTTGGTGGGAGGGGGAGTAGTTTAGCCGGGATATATATATATATATATATATATATATATATATATATATATATATATATATATATATATATATTCTACACACACACACACACACACACACACACACACAGATATATATATATATATATATATATATATATATATATATATATATATATATATATATATATATATATATATATATATATCGAGAAAGGTAATCAAATAAAAGGACAGAAAGCCATAAAAAATACAAAATAAATAGATAAGTAAAGGGAAATAATATGACAATAATTTTTTAAAGATGTTTCTTCATGGCAAATAATAATCCCTGATAATTAAACGAATATTTCTTCCGTTTTCGTACAATATCAATAGATTAAAGGAATAAACAAACGTTTTCGTACAATATCAAAGTTGAGTTAGATTAACTCAACCGATCATTAGAAAAAATCTCTATAACCCGTTCAAACAAATTATGATATTTAGTGTCTGGTAGAAAATGAAAGCCAAAGAAAAGGACAAGTGAAGTACACAGTTATTAATGGAAATGTAGAAGGTACCGCAGTATTAAAAAACGGGGTTACATCATGAGTGTGCATTAGAATATGCATTAGACCAGGTACACTGGAACAAAACTATGCCACGTGGTTGAATGCCTTTGTATTTATGTACTTGTTTAATGCTTTCAATTTAATATGGGTTTTCATATAAAAGTACAAAGTGCAAGTAGACTTCAAC
>NC_051423.1:30380079-30388922 GCF_015228065.2 Penaeus monodon | reverse complement strand
GTTGCTGTTTTATTGTGGTTGCTGGAGGATCAGGAATGCTATTTTGGTTTTTTTTTTTTTTAAAAAAAAAAAAAAATTTAAAATATATATATATATATATATAATATTTTTTTTGGGGTTTTTTTTTTTTTTATTATATTTTTTATATTTATTATTTTTATGTTATTTATTTTATTTTTTTTTTTTTTATTATTTTTAATATATATATTATATATATGTTGTTGTGTTTATTTATATAATTTTTTTTTTATTTTTTTATATTTTTTTTTTTTTTTTTTTTTATATTTTTTTTTTTTTATTATTTGGGCCAGGGTTAGAGCATGGGCTAAAAGCTGTCACACAGAAATTGAGTTTGGGGGTTTGGCCCCCGGGCCGCCGTTTTTCCCTTTGGGCAAGGAACTTCGTTCGATTGCCTACCCTAGACTGGTGGGGGGCCGCCCAGGTCAGTGCCCGTCCAGAAATGGGAAATAGGAGGGTGACTCGATAAAAACCTAGGGGAAAGGGGGCAAAACCACCGCTCTAAATTTGCCAAAAGAAAACGTGGAAAATCCAGACACCCAAGTCCTTGTGGCGGGACTTGGGGGGGGGGGGGTAATAAATATATATATTTTTAAAATATATATAATAATTATATAATATATATATATAAATATATAATATATAATACATACAAAATATAGTCTTGGTGTTTATATTGTATGGTTATGTAGACCTGTTTATTTTTTGTATGTAATTTTATATTGTAATATAAAACAGTTTATATATAATTATAAATAAATTTTATATATATTATATATATATTATAAATTATTATATTTATATAGCTAATATTAAAATAAAAATAAAAATATAATATAATATTAATAATAATTAATATAATATTATATTATATACACACAACTCACACATAATAATATATGTCAATAAATTAAAATTTTCTTGTGTGTTTAAATGTATGTATTATAGTTCCCTTGTATGTGTGTAGTATTAAAAATTTTTATAATTTATAATTTTAAAAAATTATAATTATAATAAATAATAAAATAAAGAAAAAAATTAAAATTAAATAATTTTAAAAATATGATAACTATAATATAAATATTTTATATATTATAATATAATATTTTTAATTATTTATATATATTTATATATTAATACATTAAAAATACATAATACATACCTACAACATACATACATACAAAACAAAACATACATACATTTTTTTATACTTATATATGTATTAATACATATATACATAAAAATATAAATATTGCAGTTTTTACATTGTTTTTTTTTAAAATTATATATAATATAATATATATAATTATATATTATATATATATAAAATTTAAAATTATATATATATATATATTTATATATTTAGTATAATTTTAGTAATTATTAGTATTATTTTAAAATATATTTTAAAATTATATATTATATTATTTTATTTATATAATATTATATTACCAGAACAACATAATACTTTTTAATACCCCTTTTTATATTTATATATATTTATATATATAATATATTATTAATATTATTATTATATATATATAATCATAATACCACATATATATATATATAATTTTTATATATAAATATACATATATATATTAATATATTATATATAATTTACACACACAATATTCGGGGACCTGCAAAAACCCGGGAAAAGGGGGGACATTTCGCTGCCGATCAGCTCCCGTGCCATGGAACCGACAGACGTTCATGGCCAGCTCGATCCCCCAGATCCCGAATAAGCATGAAACAAAGTGAACATCTCGCCGAAGACAGCCGTCAGTTCCAGACATCTGTAGGAACCTACACAGCAATAAGAGACTTGAAGGCAAATGCAGGCTTAAGTCTCAGTGCCATTATACGCTCATCGGGGGGGGTTTGTTTCCGACCACCGAGGGTTTAGCTTTTGTAGATGGCTAGCCCACTCCCGGGAGAGGTGACCATCCCCCGCTGCCATGTTTTTCTCACCTCCAAGGGGCAGCAACCTCACTCTCAGTCACCCTGTAACCCAGGGGGCAGGGGGGACAGGATTTAGTACAAAGCCGGGGGCGTGTTCGCACACTGGGGGACGGCTTTAGGGCCTCCTGTGCCCCAAAGAGCCTCCGTTGTGGTGGGCGCAGTCGATTATGTAGATTACAGCGTCAGATTTCTCAGCAATCGTTTAATGCATGCAATCGTTTTACCGACGGTTATCTAAATAGCATTGTACTGAGGACCGTCTGATTAATTTATGTAAAATGTCATGACTTTTTTTAACACTAAAAGGGTGGTGCATGTTTTTTTCTTGTACAAATGCTTGGTTTAAAGAAGGGTTTTTCTTTATTTTATTTTTTCATTTATTTATTTTGATCGGCGCATAGAAAAGGCTTGCCCCTTTCGCGTCCGTTGCTCCCCGGGTGTTTGGATGGGGGTGGAAAAGGAGGGGGGCGGGAAGGGCGACGGGAAAACGTTTCAAGACAACACACACAAAAACCCACACACACACACACACAACACACCCAACACACACCAAAACCCAAAACAACACAAAAAACCACACACAAACACACACAACACCACCACACCACCACACACAACACACCACACACACACACACAACACACCTCTCTTCTCTCTCTTCTCTCTCTCCCTTCTCTCTCTCTCTCTCCTCCCTCACTCACTCACTCAACTCATCCTCACCCCCCCACAAAAACCCCACACACACACACCTTTTCTCCTTCCCCCTTCTCTCTCTCTCTCTCTCTCTCTCTCTTCTCCCCTTCCTCACTCATACTCACTCATCACTCATCCTCACCACCACCCACACACACACCCCACCACAACACACACCCCCACCCACCACCACCCTCTCTCCTCTCCTCTCTCTCTCCTCTCCTCTCTTCTCTCACTCACTCACCACTCCTCATCACTCCCCAAAACCCCAAAACCACACACACACACAACACACCACACACACACCAACACACACAATACACACACAAACCACACACACCACACACACACACCTCTCTCTCTCCTCCTCCTTCCTTCTCTCCTCCCCTTCCTCTCTCCTCTCTCTCTCCCTCACTAAATCACTCCTCACTCACCCCTCACACACACCACACACCACACACACACCACACACACCACACACACACAACAACCCACTCTCTGACTACTCATCACTCACTCCTCACTCACTCACTCATCACTCACACACACCACACACACACACACACACAAAACCACAAAACCCCACACACACACAACACACACAAAAACCAACCAATACAAACACACAAAAAACCACACAAACAAACACCCCCCCACCACACACACACACCACACCCAAAAACACACACACAACACACACACACAAACACAAAACACCAAACACACCACACACCCCAAAAAAAAGGGTTTAAAAGGTTTAGTTTGTTTTCCAATTGTTAAAAGGGATATTTTTGGGTGAATACTGCTTTTTCTTTTTTGCTTCTAAATGACCTATGTGTGTAAGGAATGGCCGGGGTTTACCATCCAGGGCGGCGGGGGATTTGAACGCAGGTCAGCAAGATTGCTAGACGAGATCGCTACCGCTGCACCACACAGTGCGGATATATATATTTTCAATCAATAAGGATGCTATGTTTGAGCACCGGGACCTCTCCACCACCTTTCCCCACTAACTCGATTTTCGCTTTTTCTTTCCACTTTCTTTCGACAGCCGCAAATATCTTTGATATTGTCGCTCAGTCTTGTTTCGGTTTCCCTTTCTCTTTTTCCTATCACCATCCCTGTCAGCAAGTTTTTCCAAAATTTTTTTATTTCATTACAGACCAAAAAACCCCTTTAATTTCCTCTTGTTCAGATGCCCAACAGTCGTTTTTACAATTTTTTTCTCAGCACTTATCATTGTCTTTTCTCTGTCCAGCTAAAGCAGTATCGTCTGAAAAACACCAATTTAAAAACTATTGATCTTTTTTGTCTATCTATTTCAACACCCAAACTCAGAACCATATGGAATTGGGAAAACAAATTGGTTTCAATAACCTCGTTTTGCCAAAGGTAATGCTTCTTTTTTTTTCCCGATGTTTTTGAGAGAAATTTGTGGCGCTTTTGGAATGGTTTCTTTTTTTTATCCCCCGGTGAATCATCTATGTATTAGTTAAAAACTCCAAGATAATGGAAACTCTTTACTTTTTCCCAATCATTCCATGATTGTAACAGTTCATTGTTCTTCCGGTTTTTTTGAATCTTCAGATCTTATTTTTTGGCATTAAAAAAAAGCCACCCTTTTTTCGCTTGCTTCTCTAATTTTATCTGTAGTGTTGTAGTTCGGATATGCGGGCAATAAAAAACTATTCATCGGCGTATAGATTTGATATTTTTTTCCCTCCAACACCCAGTTCCTTAAAAATTCCTAGAGCCCCTTCATAATTTTTAAAAAAATATATTTTAAAAGAGGTGCGAGACAGAATGAAAACCCTGTCGTACCCCTTTTTTGACTTCAAACCCATTCTTAAACCCATAAGTGGTTTTTTAAGTTTGGTTGGTCATAAAGGGTTTTTAAATTAATTGGAGATTTTTTTTTGGGAAATTTCATATGTACAGTTATTCCAGAGGATATGTGATCAACAGTATAAAAAAGTTTTACAAAATCGATGAAACACAGGTATAGGTCTTTTTGTGTTCTCTGTTTTTCTCTATGATCAATTTTAAATTTTTGAATCGGTTTTGGTACCTTTTTTCCCGGGCGAAAACCCGCTTGTTCGTCTGCAATTTCCCCTCTTAAAATTCAACTTCATTCTTTCAGCAAAATTTTCAAAAAAATTTGCTGCTGTGATTATTAAAAGGGAATTTTCTATTATTTTTGCATTGGAGTGCGTCACCTTTTTTTTGGGATGGGAGTAAAAATGTTTTACCCAGTCTTCTGGCCATTTTTTTCATTCCCTATTTTTGCAGAGTTTGTAGAAAAGATTTAAACTTTTGCCACATTCTTAATTAGTTCTGCGTTATTTCATCTATTCCGGGGCTCTTGTTTTCTTACTTCTTTTATGGCTTTTTTAATTTCGTCCAGCGTGGCGGGTTACCTCGCTGTCATTGAGTTAATTTAATTTTTTGTTTGATTTTTTTTCTTTTTGTATAGTTGGAACAATATTGATTATCTACTTGATTCTTTTCCCTACTAAAAAAGTCCATCTTTTAGTTTTTTATAGTGTTTTTGTAAGTTTAAATTTTCGTGTGATGTTTGTACCCTTTTAGAGTTTTTAGTTGCTTTTTGATAGAACGTTTTTAATTCTCGGCAATGTTTTTTAAATATTTTTTCCTTATCTTGTCGCAAAAATCTTTGAATTTTTTTTATTTTGTTTTTTGTAAATTTCTTTTTTAAATGGATTTTGATACCCATTTTTTAGGGACTTCTTGTTTCAATTTTACTTTGTGTTTTTTCAGATATCCCGGGGAAATTTTCTTTTTCTTTTTTGGAAAATTTCTTAAGCATGCTCAGCAAGAGTTTTTTTCCTTTTCCCCCAACTCATTTTGGGGGTTTTTTCTCTTCACATTTATTTAGTATTTCAAATTTTTTTCACTGCAATTTTGTAATTGTTATCAAGAGTTTTTATCGAGCTTTTGAGGTGGTGTTGGACGCTCCATCTTTTTGATTTATTTTAAAGTCAATAGTTAGTTTGGTGGTCCTGTTGCAGTCGGCACAGGTCTTGTTTTTTGGAAATTTTTTTTGCAACTCTTCCATTTTGGTTCGCACAAAGTAGTCAATTTGGTTGCGTGTTTTTTTGTCTGGTGAAAACCCCGTTACAAGTGTCTTTGGGGGGGTTGGAACAATGTATAGCTATAATAAATTTTTTTATACGAATTCAAAAAAATCTTTACCTCTTTCTTTATTCTCCCGGCCGAATTTCCCCAGGGTAATTTTTTTTGATTTTTTTTTCCCACTTTTGGGGTTGAGGTTCCCATATTTTTTACATCCTGTTAGGGATTGTGTCTAAAAATTCTTGGAAGAGTTATAAAAAAAAACCATTTTTCCACTTTCAATATTGGTTGGTGCGTTTTGCAGTATAATACTAATATTATGGGGTTTTTCTTGTATTTTACTTTTTAAAAAGCATCATTTAGGGTGTACCCAAATTTGTGATTTTGCATTTTTTTCGTGAGAATCAAGCAACTCCGGACATAATTTCCCTCTTTTTTTTCAGAAAAAAGAACTTTTGTTTTCTTAGTTTGAAACTTCCCTTACTTTTTCCCAATGGGCCATTGATTCCTAGTATTGAATGTTGTATCTATCCATTTCTTAAGCAGTATGTATTTCCCCTCTTTTCATCTTCCTTACGTTCCCCGTTCCGATTTTTTTTGTGTTTCTTAATTGGGCCTGTTTTCTTTATCTTCTTGTCTTCCAATGCATGTTTAACATTTCAGCTGGTTTCCCACTAACTAACGCGCCCCCCGATAACCCGCGGACCCCATTTTGGTAGAATTATCGTTTCTGTATTTAAACATTGGTTTTAGAGGTTTTTCAGGAGAAAAATAAAAGTTTAGTGGAATCCCCCAGGTCTTTTCCCAAATCGCGTCTCCAACAAATTTGGGGAAAAAATCTTGCCGCTTTTAAAAAAGTTACAGTATAGCCAGACATATTATTTGGTGGAACCCGTAAACAGTAGAACTGAAGGGTTTCACCAGATACCACGCCCTGCTGCCGAAGTTTCACCGCAACCCTGGGATAGGGAGCTAATGGGTGCTACCTTGTTTTAAGGGAACCCTAGGGTGCAGTTATTGTCTTTAAACCCCGGACAAATAATATATATATATTATATATTATAATATATATAATTAAATATATATTTACCTCCTGCGAGAGATAGAGAGAAACTACACTAAAACCCCAAAAACCCAAATTTATACTTACTAATATCCCACTGTAATAATTTCTTTATGAAGTAACGGGTTTCTGATCGCAAAAAAACAATCAATGTAAATTTTTGCTGAAAAAAAAGGGGATCCCCCACAGTACCTCTATATTAAGCATAGGGTGCAAGGTAATTAGTTTTCCCCCAGTGGCCGAGAGGCACGCGAAGTTTTTAGTGATGGGGAGACTATGAAATAGCAGGGGGGGCTTAAACACAGTGCTCCCCTTTTTTTCACCAGGGGGGCAGGGCCTAACGGAAGGGGTGGGAAAGCACATTTTCCCCTGTTTCCGCACCCTTGTTTTTCATCACCATGACATGAACCCCCACCCATAAAACTGTCTTTGGAACGACAAAATTAATGCCTTTTTTTTTCAACATTGAAAAAACCCCAACACTTTTTATACACTGCAAATGTTTTAAACCCCCTTGGCGTAATTTTGGAACCCGTTTTTAAAATTTTTTTTTAGTTTGTATCTAACCTTCACCTGAAAACACTCCGCCCCCAATCAGAGGGAATTTTTCAGATATATTTTGGTATTCTGGTAGGGATTTATATTTTCATTTAATTACGAATTGCATTGCAAGTTTATTTAAAACTTTTTTGTGTCTGTTTTAGCTCAAATACAGTTATTCGTATGGTAAGATTTTTAAGGCAATCAAATGGAAATTTTCCAATGGTCCCCAGTCATTTATGAGAGGATGACTTTGGGGGGATTAAAACCCTTTCACAAAAATATCAAAGAAAAGGTGGTAGCTTGATTTTTTTACATAAACCCAAACAAGAAAATCAAGTAAATGTCCCTGATACTGGGAAATTCCCAGGTGTCTTTTGGATTTTATAAGCTGCAAAACATGCAACTTTCCCCTTTTGATATAAAACAAAGTAATAAAAAAATTTTTTTAAAATGAAACGAGAAAACATTTAAACTTTTCCCCAGCCTTGCGAAGCGAAGAGCGGTGTGGATAAACAATTAAGTTGGAGATCGTTTTTTTCCCTTTTTTTTGAAACTTCCACAATGTTTTGCTTTACTAAAAAAAAAAAAACTACCAGTATATTGGGTATTTAATGTATTCTATTTACTTTCTTGTGTAAAAATAAAAAAATTAATTTCTTTTTTTTCAACTTTACGGGACGTCTTTTGCAGCAAAGGAAACAACTTGGAAACAATGTTCAAAGTATTGGGTTCAAGAAGGGGGATATAAGGGCTTTACCCAGCGAAGTGGAAAAAAGGCCCGCCCTCCCAAAAGTGTTTTAAAATATTTAATAGGAAGGAAAAAAGAGGAAAATGGAAATGTTGGGGGATAGGGAATGAATACCGTCGGGGCCCCGTTGGGGTTTGGGGGCATGATGAAGGAGGGAAAAGGGTTAAAATCACGGAGGGCAGAGAGAACAGTGGGAGTGGTTTTTTGGTGGTCTAAAAGGAAGAAAATGTAAAGGTGAAATAGTCACCCATTCAGTAGCGACGCGATCAGAATAAGGGATCTTTAATGGGGGATAGGGGGCGGGTCCGACGCCAGACAGCAGAAATAAATGTAAAAAAAAAAGTACTTAAGGAAATCCCTTGCTCGTTGTTGTCTTGTGGGGGGGGGGGGGGGGGGGGGGGATGCTTAGGAGACTGAGGGCCCCCAAAGGAGGGGGCACCCTGCCTTGGACCCCCAATTTTTTTTGCATGATCTTTCTTTTTTTTCCCTTTTGTTTTTTTTAAACCCTTCTTCTATTTTCCCAATCGCAACGGATTTTTTTCCCTTTAAGCCACTACTTTTTCTTAATTTTAATACGGTGGCACATTTATTGGTTTTGACCATTAACCCTTGTGGGAAACCCAAACACGCTTATTAAAACAAAAACTTCCTTTCCGGGAGCTTCGCCGTCGCTATATTATGAATAGCCCTAATGATTATAAGCTGACGCGGCAGGAATTT
>NC_051423.1:30378053-30379979 GCF_015228065.2 Penaeus monodon | reverse complement strand
TATGTCTTCTTTTTTCTCTCTCTCTCTCCTTCTTCTCTCTCTCTCTCTCTCCCTCTCTATATATATATATATATATATATATATATATATATCATATATATATTATATATATATATATATATTAATATATATATATATATATAATATATATATGGTGTGTATATATATTATATTATATATATATATATATATATATATATATATATATATATATATTATATATATATATATATATATATAGTATCATCATCATGATCATCATCACTCTGATCAATCCACTGCAGGACGTAGGCCTCTCCCAATCTTTCCCAACTTTGTCTGTCTTGCGCTTTTTGCTTCCAGTCTTGGCCCCAAATGTCGTTATTTCGTCACGCAATCTCGTCATTGGTCTGGTTTCTTGGCCTCTTTATGTTATTTAGCCCAATCTATTGCTTTCTTTGTCCATCTGTTGTCCTGTCTCCGATATATATGACCTACCCTTTGCCATTATTTGTTTTTGATGCTCCCTAGTATATCTTCCACTTTTGTCTGTTCCTTGATCCACAACGCCCTCAATGATCTCTTAGGCTAATTCCCAGCATCTACCTCTCCATCCATCTCTGGACATTTATTAGTTTCCTCTGCAGTAATTTGGTTGTAGTCCATGTTTCTGATCCATAGGTCATAACTGGGAGGACGCATTGGTTAGAGACTTCTTTTCAGACATAATGATAAGGAGTATGCTACTGTGTCTTACCGAAGGCGCTCCAGCCTAGACTGATGCCTCGCTTAATTTCCTCTTATTAGATGTGTTTGTCTGTAAGAGGTGCCCTAGGTATATATACTTGTACACTACCTCTAGGGCTTCTCCTTGTACATGTATCTGTTCGAATTTGAACTCTGTTGCTGAAAGATCTTAGTCTTTTTCTTGTTCATCCTAAGTCCGACTTTCAGACTTTTTCGATTCAGATCGTATATTAGTTGCTGCATTTAATTTGTAGATTCACTGAAAAGAACAATATCATCTGCAAATCTTAGATTGTTTAGGTATTCGTCTCCTATTTTGATACCCTTTCTGTTCCATTCTAGCTTCTTAAATATTTCCTCAGGGCAAGCTGTAAACTGTTTTGGTAAGATGGTATTGCCTGTCTAATGCCTTTCTTAATTGTTTTTTTTTTTTGGTTTTCGTGTGGAGCTAGGTGATTGCTGTCCCATTTTCGTATATATCTTCCAATATTTTACAATTACCTCCTCTACTCCCTGTCTTCGAATAACTTCTATACTGCTGGTATTTGTACAGAGTCAAATGCCTTTTCGTAATCGATGAATGCCATACACAGGGGTTTCCTATGTTCGTTTATTTTTTCTCTTATTTGGGTGAGCCTGTGGATGGGCTACGATACGGAGCAGTTCCAGGGACGCTTACCAATAGCCTTCACTTTGATTTCATGCTGAAGAAAGGTTGGCTTCGAGCGTTTACCGAATGTTGATGAAATTATCAGGTCTGTGGTGTCAACTGCAACATTTTTCCATTCGTGTGGAAGGGCGGTGCGTGCATTCCTTGTTTTCTCCTTTTGTTCCTTCTCTCCATTGGAAAGGCGACGACGCGTCTCTGGTAGTTGTTGTTGAAAATCCACTGCGGAAGCCTTTCTGTTTCTAGGCTAGTTAGAATCCAGACTGTCAGAGATGCGAGTTGTGATGAATTTTGTAAGTATCTGAAAGGAGGCTTATTGGTCGTAGTTGTTTAGGTCCTTTTTATGCCCTTTTTATGTATCAAAATAATGTTGCATTTTCCAGGCTTTCGGAGTTTTTCCGCTGAGAAGGCATCTGTTAAAAAGAGTGGCTAGTTTTCTCCTGCATCTATATAAGGTCCATACTAATTCCGTCTTCACCTGGGGTATTCTCTCTCTTCATGCCTTTGAGCACTCTTCTTCTGTTTAGGTACGT
>NC_051423.1:30351978-30354478 GCF_015228065.2 Penaeus monodon | reverse complement strand
GTGTGTTGTGTGTGTGTGTGTGTGCGTGTGTGTGTGTGTGTGTGCATATATATATATATATATATATATATATATATATATGCATATATATATATATATATATATATATATATATATATATATATAGGCCTATATATATATATATATATATAATATATATATATAAATATATATATATATATATGCATATATATATATATATATATATATATATATATATATATATATATATATATGTATATATGTATACAGACAGATAGATGGAAAAATAGATAGATAGAAATATAGATGAGTGGTTAGATAGACAGACAGGTAAATAGATACATGAATAGATTGATAAATCGATATAGACATAGATATGCTGTAGGTAAAATATAGATACAGATGTAGCTATAAATATAGATACCGATAGACGTACCATTTACGTATAAGAAAAAATGTGAGGAATGAGCTAACACGGTAAAAAAAAAAAATCAGGAGCGCTCGATTCCTGGAATAACTAACGACCGATGGATCTGCAGCGTCGCTTTCTTACACGGAAATCGGAAAGCAGATTTTATCCCTTCCGGATTTCACTTTCTTCAGATTTTGCGCGGGTATTTCGAGAATTCGCTCACTCTTTTTCCTGTCCCACTTTTCACGAATCCACAGGGAGTGTACCATTTAAATCTCTCTTTGTCATTCTTCTTCCCGTCGTAGAGGCAAATATGTAGTTTTAAATATCTTAGCATAACATATATAACTTATATCTATATCTGTATATTGTTGTATCTTTTATAGCAGTAGTTCCCAACCGGTGAGTCGCAGGGAGTTGCGAAATCTTGGGGGGGAAATGTCAATTTGCTAGTTAAAAGTACTTTTAAGTTTACGACTACCATTTGTAATGAAATCCATAATCATAAAGTTATATGTTCCTTATGTTAAACTATAATTCGTAATATTAGAGGATATAACAGCATGTAGTACAGATTGCACAATAAAACGCTTTTCACATATGGATAAACGTACAATCAAATTCATATCATGGAATATGCGTAGTCTTCAGCCTTGGCTGAATGACCTTACGTGCAGGAACTGTTTACTGCTGCTGCTAAGATGAAAATAGCAACTGCAGTTATGGGATATTATTCATATATGAATACAGCCATGACTGGATTAATGACAGATGTGAAGCTGCCACGTAAATTAGTTAAAAAATCCGAGAACACTGATGTTCAATTTCATAATTTAAAAATCCAGACTGCCTCTGGGTATTTTTCACTGTATAATGTATATGCCAGATACTCTAAATTTCTGGCTAGTTATCTCGCCAATTTTCACAACCAAGGCACGTTATGCATGGGCGACTTCAATGCAAGGCATCCACACTTTGAAGACAACCAACGTAATAGTTATGGGGAAGAATTCAAGTATTTCTTCAATAGTAGATCACTGACAGTATATGACACAGAAGCAGAGACTGATTTGGGAGGTGGCTGGTTAGATTACGTATTTGGCAAAAAATTTGTTCATGGCAATGTCTGTACTTCACTGGTACGAGAGTTAGTGATCACTTTGCAATTCGAACAGGCTACATTGTAGACAGCGGTTCTAAAGCACCTAGGCTCTGAATAATTATCCCACCGGGCCTGGAGCATCACTTCAAGGCACGGGCCTATAACTGGTATAACAGCTATGAAATAACAAATGTTGAAAAGTTCTCTCAGGATCTAATCAAAGTTGTTACTGGTTACTATAACACAAGGGTCTGTTCACGAAAACTCCAGGCCTCCCATGCGCCGAGGTGGATCGATGACCAATTCTGGCCGAGGAACATAAACGGGTTCAGGAGCTTGCTAATTGTTATTAAGATACGACAGATAATCTTCTGCAGTGTCTTAAAGCCAACAAGGAATTCAGAGAATTAAAAACTCAGATTCGTAGTAAAGACTGGAAACAATTCTTGCGAAGTATCAATAGTCAAACTTCTGTAGCCGACGTATGGAGAAAAAATAATAGGCTGACAGGTTAAGCTCTCACAAATACCGCAGTTCCACAGTCCACAAGAAGCTAATATGCTGCTAGACCAGTGGGCCGGGAATTCTCAGTTGAACTCACTTCCACATGGGATACAAGATCAACTCAACAAGTAGAAAACAGACAGAAATTTGAATATAACAGTGTGCTGCTATTGACCCCTCCGACTTTGCTGAAATAACCGAGTGGGAATTAAGCAATGCCCTTCTGAAAGGTAAGCAATCGCCCCTGATGAGGATGGCATTACTTACAGCGTCCTTCGCCTTATTGCTCAGGTACCAGGCAACCCACTTTTACATCTGTATAGAGTCAGCCTACCACAATGAATCCTCCCAAGCTCCTGGACTAAAAGCTTAATCATTCCTATACCTAAACCCAATACTGACAAATATAGGCCCATTTCCTTGACCTCCTGCCAAAGGCCTTGAGAGAATAATTCTGAACAGACTTAGTTATCGCATATATCTTAAGTTATTTCCCCAGC
>NC_051423.1:30324478-30331978 GCF_015228065.2 Penaeus monodon | reverse complement strand
GGTGTTGGTGCAAGGACACAGCCTTGCCTCACCTCTGAATTAACAGGGAAGAAGTTTGACAGGCGCCCACCACACTTTACAGCACTTTCAGTTTCGGTATATAGGCTCATTATGAAGCCAATAATCTGTGTAAGAATTCCCCTGAGTCTCAGGATCTCCCATAGCGATTCATGATGCACCGAGTCAAATGCCTGCTCTGGTCTCTGAAGCCTGAGTAGGCGGTTGCAGATCCGTTTCAGAAGAATATGGGCGAAAACTTTGCCTGGTATGCTGACAGTGTAATGCCACAGTAGTTGCTACAGTCTCAGCGATCCCCTTTCCCCTTCCAAAGAGGGATGACCACGCCCCTCAACAGGTCAGGGGGAGTGGTACCAGATTGCCAGATGGCAGTCAAGACTGCATGCAAGTCCCGAGCCATAGGTTCACCCCCAGTCTTTAGAAGTTCAGCTGGGATATCACATAGACTTGCAGCTTTTGCACACTTCAGCTTGGAAATCGCCATCCTAACTTCCGTTAGGGTAGGAGGTTCCTTGCTGATGGGTGGGTCAGGCACAGGTATTGTAATATCACTTGCATCTAAGCTAACTGTTGGAGAGTCTACCTGGTACAACTGCTCAAAACACTCAGCCCAATGTTCATGAACCCCAACATGATCTGAGATGATCTGTCCATCCACTGATCGGACTGCAGTCATCTGCGAGGAGGGCTTAGAGTTCAGCTTTCTCAAGGCTTGGTAGGCAGGGCGAAGGTCGTTTACCAAGAAATGGCCTTCAACCTCCTCAGCAAGATTCTTGATGAACTGTTCCTTGTCCCTTCTCAGCAGTGTCCGAGCCCTACGCACCAAAGAGCGACACAAGACCTGATTGCCATTCAGCCGAGCCATGTGACATGCTTCAGTGGCCTCCAGTGTCTCCAGGGAGATGGAATTCTGCCTTGCCCTCGGGCATACACCAATGGACTCCTGGGCTGCTTCCACAGAAGAACTCCCACAGAGCAACTGGGTCCGTCAGGTTATCAAGTTCTGTGAATCGATCAGAGACTGCCATGGTGAACGCACAGGCACACTCCTCCTTCCTCAGTCTGTCCAAGTGAAATACCTTAGAGTGGCCACTGGAGGGACTGGGAGTTTTGAAGTGGACCCGTAGGGTAGCCACAACCAGCCTATGGTCAGTGCCACAGAACTCGGCACTCCAGTAAACTCCAGTTCTGGAGGATCCTCCATTGCATGCTAACAAGAATGTGGTCGATCTCCTTGGCCACTGTACCCATATCGCTATGTCCAATGATGCGGGTTGGAGCACTGGTACCAGGAGCCAGAGATCCTCATTTTCTGGGACCTAGCAAAGTCCCAGAGAAGAAGGCTATTCTCGCTGCTGCAATCAGCTCCCGAGCCATGGGAGCCGACAGACATCTCATTGTCAGCACGGTCACAGCCAGATACCACATTGAAGTCGCCCAGAACAATGCGAATATCTTGCCGGGTCAATTGTCTGCCATGGATGAGAGTTTGGCGTAGAACGCCTCTTTCACATCGAGTTTGCAAACATCAGCAGGAGCGTATACAGCAATAAGAGAAATGAAGCCAAAGGCATGCTTCAGTCACAGTGCCATGATATGCTCAACAACTGGTGTCACCTCAACTACCGAGGGCTGAAGTCAGCTGGAAATGGCTATGGCTACTCCCTGGACATGACTATCGCTGCGGTCCGACCAGTAGTAGGTGTACCCACCCATAATGATCGTATGGGTGGGTCCGAGAGGGTAGCCACCTCAACTCCCAATCGCTCCAATTCCCTTGATAGCAGAGGTAACTGCTCATCCTGCCGCAGGGACCAGATGTTCCAAGTGCTTACATGGATAGCTCCTCTGAGGTAAAGCCTCATATGAATGTCTCGTTACTGAATTATAGATAAAACGAAGGTAAAACAATAAAAGCAAATTAAAACAAGGAAATCAAACAAAACAAAACAAGATACGTGACAGGCAGCGACCATTCCTCCAGCATGGGCAGCCAGAGCGGGAGAGCGGAGAGGACGAGATGCAGCATCCAAAACTACCTTGCAATAATAACAATAATAGTAATAAATAATAATGATAATAATAATAAGAAGAATGATAATAAGACTAAGTATAAGTATAAGAATAAGAATAATAATGATAATGGTGACAATAATAGTAATAATAATAATAAGAATAATAATAATAATAATAATAATATAGTTAATAATGATAATGATAATGAAAATGATAAAAATAACAAAAATAATACCAAAAGTGACAATGATGATAATAATAATAATAATAATAATAATAACAATGACAATGAAAAGAAGAATATCTGTTGTTGTTATTATTATTGTTATTGCTATTGTTATTGTTATTATTATTGATATTATTATTTATATTATTTTTATTTTTTTTTATCATGATGATGATGATGATGATGATTATTATTATCATTATCAGTATCATTGTTATATTTATGATAACAATAATGATCATACGATGATGGTAATGATAATAGTAATAGTGAGAAATATTGTAATAGTAAAAACAATAGTAATGATAATAACAATGATCATCATCATCATCATAATGATAATAATAATAATAATAATGATAATAATAATAATTAAAAAAAATAGTAATAATAATAATCTACAACAAAACTAATAATGTCGAGTTGCCGCTTCATTGTGGTGTAAAATGGGATGATAATAGGCCACATGAATATTAAAAAACTGCACACACAACGCACAGAAAGGCATTATATAACACGAATTTATTAGAATCCTATTCTAATCCAAGTATTATCATTATTATAATTATTGTTGTTACTATTATTATCATTATTGTTATTGTTGTTGTCCTTCTTCTTGTAATTATTATCATTATCATTAGTAGTAGTAATAGTGGTAGTAGTATTAGTAGTAGTTGTTGTTATTGTAGTAGCAGTAGTAGTCTTATCATCATAATCATTATTATTATTATTACTATTATTATTGTTACTGTTATTATTATTATCATCATTGATGTTATTACTACATTATCTTGTTGTATTTCGTCCGTTTGTTCGAACGTCACGCGCTAATCATCATCGGAGTTCGAAGCCAGTAGACTGCGCTGAAATAGGTAGACCATCCGTTTATGTACATGTATTATATAAACGACTAACCGAAGGAGGAGAGTATGAAGAAAGGTAGGAGGGGATGGCAAAAGAAAATGGAAAAATAAAGGAGGAATAGGGAGGAAGGGAGGGAGGGGGCTTAAAGAGAGAAGAGAGGTGGAGAAGGGGGAAAGGGGCTTAAAGAGAAAAGAGAGATGGAGAAGGGGGAAAGGAGAGGAAACGGAAGAGACTTAAAGAGAAAAGGGTGATGGGTGAGAGAAAGAGAGAGAAGGGAGAAGGAAGGGGATACGGAAGCGAAGAAAGAGGATGGAAGTGGGAGGGAGTAAATGTAGGGCTTAGAGTGGGAGGGGAGGAGTGAATTCAAGGAGGATTTGGGAGTGAGGGGGGGGGGGTGGCAGGGCGGGAAAGAGAAAGGTAGAGGGAGAGGAAGATGGAAAGGAAAAGGGGGAGAGGAGGCGAGAGGTAGAAGAAGAATGGTGAAAGAGAGATGGTGGAGGGGAGAAATACCTTATTTTTTTGTTTCGGGGAGTTTGCACGGATCCCGGCAGTAATTGTACTAATGATAATGAAGAATATATGAATGATGATAATGATAATGATAATGATTATGACAATTACAATAGTAATGCTAATAATGATAATAATGATTATAATAATAATATTAATATTAATAATAATAATAATAATAATGATAATAATAATAATAATAATAATAATACAATAATAATATAATAATAATAACAATAGCAATGATAATAATAATAATAAGAATAAGAATAATAAGAATAACAGTAATAATAATAAGAAGAATAACGATGGTGATGATATCATTATTATATTCCATTATCCTTTCCCCATCACACTTTTCTCTATTATTCCCTCTTCTCTCCCTCCCCCTATTTTCTTTAAGTTCCCTTCCCTTCCCTTTCTTCCTCTCCCTTCCTACCTTCCTTCTGTATAAACCGACGGTCTAACTATTAATAAGAATGATAATGATAAAATAATGATAATGATAATGATTATAATAATGAGTTAAGATAGGATTATTACAGATTCGTAACATGTTGCCTCCATGTGCATGTTTGTGTGTGTGTGTGTGATTCTTTAACGTTTTTGTCGTCAATATCAACCCGTTTTACATCTCTCTCTCCCTCTCTCTCTCTCTTTCTGTCTATCAATCTATCTATTTACCTTCCGACCGCCCCCTCATCTTCCCACTGTCTCCCTGCACATCAAGCTCAGCACACAATCCCGCGCGCCTCCAGTCAAGCATCACGCGGTGTTTCATCACGTCTGCATCTTTCATCAGTTTCTCTCCCTTTACTTTGGCTAGTTCGATTAGTTAGATATCCCTGAGTGCTTTTACCAAGCTTTATCTCAAATTTCGATTGGACGAGCTTTTTATTTCTTATTTTTATTTATTTTTTATTTATTATTATTATTATTTTTTTTTTATATAAAGGAAGAGTTGCCTTTTTTCTCCCTTGAACACTATCGCTGATAACACAATTGCCAGTCATTTCGGCGCAGTTTTCCTGTAACCTTTGTGTCTCTTGAATAAAGGAGGATTGGCTGACTACAGGTAGACGATAGGAACGATGCACGTAACAGTCACGGAGCAAAACTCTTGCCAAAACGTGTTTCGATTTATGTCTCGAACTCCCAAATGATGGAGTCGTTGTTGATTCGGTTATGAGGGTTTCGGAGCTTCATTTACGACACTACTCATGTCCGCGACTGTATGTAGCTGTTTCATGTCCGTAGTTGACCGTTATACGATCATGTACCTGATCCTTAATCCCTTATCCTCATACTATACGTGGCTGATCCATTGTCTTTGTGGGCAGGTGATTCCTTTCCATGTGTTGCTTCAGCGTCTCACCCTCATGGCTCTTGAGTATTCCTCTCAGCTTTGCAAATGGAATGCCATGCAATATATTCTCACGTCATGCATACGCGTTCAAGGCCTTTGCGCCTGTCTTGCATGCAGGGACGTGTTATGCAAGCACATGATTTCAGTTCGTCGGCTCTCTTGAAAGTGGCATTGTATTCGTCCGCACTGTTATCTATAGCTCTGATGTGCCAGAAATACATGTTGCTATTCTTAGTTCCATCACAGTTGACAAAACCTCCTTATAAAGAACCGGAAGTAATGGCTACAACAAAACATATTGTTTATGTATGAGATTTGGATGAGTGCCAAATACGCTGCAGACCATACACTTTGTTGGAACTCTGACTGTACTTAAGAGACAACAATTCAGCTTCTGTTTAGTTGTTTCGCCAGTACATCCGAGTCACTTGCTACCTTGATAAGAAGGTTTATAACAGACCAATCTGCTTTACACGTGAAACAAAAATTACATTTATCAGTAGATTTCGTAACCGCATTGTTATAGTTCTTCAAAGCAGTGAAAGTGTTTATTCCTTGGTGATCAGTCGTCCTGTTCTTCATCTGTTTCACACTGACATAAACGGGAGCTTAGATCAAGATATCTGTTGTTTCATTCCATGTATTGGTTACTCAAACGAATCTTATCTGTTCTTGTCTTTTATGCGACTAATCTTGTCACCAAACCCGTTACTTGCAGAGAAAAAAGTAATCAGTCGATGTGTTGGAGTTAATGTAACACTGCAAGCTGCTCGCTCGTGCATCGATAGCCTTTGTGGCGCCCGCCTCGCCTAGGCAACACTGTTTTTAACGCTTCCGCTATTCTGAATTATCCCCCATATCAGTTAACTATGAATCAGGATTTGCTTTTTGCTTCGCTGATCTGCAAAACGCCTTTCTCTGCCCCGATGGCCCACAGGAGATTAGTCATCAAACACAACCAAGATGGAGTTTCCGGGACAAGCGCGTGAATTTCAAGTCCTCGCGATGCTGTCATGCGTGCCAAGACGTTGCCAAGACGGTGATCTAAGGTGAGTGAAGGTGAGCAGAAAATTTAGGTCATTCGCCAAAGGTTTTTGCATTTCCTTCTGATTTCGAAGCATATGTCGTGGGCCAGCGCTTTCTTTTGCAGGTACTGACAAGGCTAATTTTTTGTTTGTTTGTTTCAATTGGTGTTGCTGTGTTTTACTGTAGTTTATTGATATGAAAATTACACAACTTCGTGCATTTTTTTTTTTTTTTTGTAATACTATTAATAAGGGTAATAATGATGATTATGATAGTTTATCTCCTTCCTCTTATTGTCAATATTATTATCAATATTGTTGTTATTATTGTTATTATTATTATTACTATTATTACAATTGTTATTACTTTTTAATATCGTTATTATTCTTATTTTTGTTATTATTATTTTATTGTTGTTTTGTTGTTTTTATTATTGCCATCATCATCACCATCATCATCATCATAATCACTCCAAATCACCACGACCCTGGAGAAGTATAAGTCTGGGAACCACCGCAGTCGACTACAGTGAATCAGCCTGTATTTGGCAGGAAGCAGAAAATAATGTCACATACAACTAGACACTTTACCCGACAAGTAGTCTGTAAGTGATTGCTAGTCTATTGGTGTGTAAAATGTATTAAGCTAACGATGTGATGTGGGGGCACGCACGTTCATTTTTTTTTTTTTTTTTTTTTAGATCAATTGACAAAAAGAGCGTTTGTTAATTTTTCTGTTACTTCACACCTTATAACACAAAAATCGATAACTTCACATTAATTTACTACAGACTATGGTGTATTAAGGTCGACATATCGATGTTTAAGTTATAGGAGAAAGTTTAAAGTAGCAAAACATTTTATAAACGCCGTTTCGGGCAATTCGTCTGCAAAAGCCTTTGGACGCGGACGCCAGCATGTCAATGATAAGTGATGAACTATGTAAAATACTCCTGCATACCGGCTTTCCAATCAAATGTGCCTTATATCCAATAGACCTTAAAGTGTTGTCATGGTTGTGATAAATGGGTATTCAAGTATACCGTCAAGTGAATGAAATGATTTGCTAATCCCTATTGAACAACCGCCGGAATGTTCATTGTAGAGTATTCTTGCGAGGGAATAGAAGGACCTGATGAACAGAAGCATTCAGCGAAAGCAGAGGAAGAGGCAGTGAGTGTGCGATTGGACCGTGAGTTGTGTTTTGACAGTCCTTCGGAGACCTGCAGTAGTCTTGGGTCTGATGGATTTCCTGCTGCGCTTTTCAGGAAGAGGCCTCGAGGTGGTAGTTCAGGAAACGCCACAAGAAGAGAAACGGTGGATTAACGTGTTTTATAAATGTGAATTATTCACGTACTCTCCCACGCGTAGAGAAATTTAGAAAGGAAGGGGAAACAGCCTCATGCATCAATACTGACGCCGTTATGCTGTCCTTTATGCTGCCTCATGCAGCAATACTCACGCCGTTATACTGT
>NC_051423.1:30306978-30309478 GCF_015228065.2 Penaeus monodon | reverse complement strand
ATTATGAGAATATTGTAAATGACCCTTTAAGGAATATGGAAGCTCCGGGAAGGCAAATGAGCCTTAAAATGCATTTCTTCACTGCCATCTTGATTGTTTACAAATTGCGGAGATTATAGTAAAGAGCAGGGAGAAAGGTTTCACCAAGACATTATGGTAATGGAAAACCGCTGTCAAGGGCGATGGAATATGTTGGCAGATTACTGCTGGTGCCTCAAATGGGATTGTCCAGATGCTTAACACAATAGGAAATCTATCAAGAAGTCATTAGATACACCCAGTTAAATCTAACAAACATTTAAAGACACACACACTGTTTTTTTTTTAATAACTGTACTTGATTATGTTTCGTGTTTAAACAATACTTTTACTATTACGTAATTGCCGAAATTGTATTCTTTTCTCTCTGAAATTGCAATGAATCCTTACGTGCTAGACAAAAATCGTTTCCATTTTTAAACTCAGCATGTGCGAACTATGTAAAATCACCTATTTTTAGCAAAACCGCTTTCAAAAAGTTTTCAGATGCAGACCAGTATTATCATTTATGTCTTTTATACAACTGTCGCAATGCAAACGGTTCACACACATATATTTGTGTGTGTGTGTGACACGCACATGCACGCGCGCGTACACACACGCGCGCGCACGCGCACACACACGCGCGCGCACGCGCTCATGCACATATACATATACATATGCGTATACATATACTACACATACACACACATATGTAGATAAATAAAGAGACGGAATGACAGATAAATAGATAAATAGACAGACATGGATATATAGATAAAAGATAGCCCACGTATGAAGCATAAGTATGCATGTATGTGTGCTTCATAATACACAAATATGATTTTGATAATAGTGTAACATTAGCCAAATGAATGACGTGAGTCGGCAGGGCAACCCAAGGTTAGTGATGTTCCTCTTTCAGGCAGTATTATTTCCGTGCTATTTTAGGGAAAAATAAGAATAGCAGGAATATGATCCTCAAGGTCCTACACTAAAACCATATGACTGCTGCTCTGTGGCGTTCCAAATTGTGTCTGGAATTATCAAAAGCTATCGATCAGTACCTTTTGTCTGTGAGTTTTATCTGTACATAGATGACTCCACAAGTGCTCAGCTAAAAAGGAGTCCATCTTTAGGCCAACGTGACCTCACCTGATTTCTCCTTTCCTTGAGTTCTCGGGATTGTTTCCCCTATTGCAGTTAATATCGATGTTATTATTGTTGTTGGCATTATGCGCATCAGGATCACAGTCTAGAGCAAGGTCTATATACACTTATAGAGACCTAGAGAAGGGCAGCTTATTCCGACTCCCAGAGTGGTCTAACTGGCGCAGGTTCCCATGGGCATTGCGGGTAAGGGGTTAAGTCTGCCCGGGGCACTGTTCTCGCCTGATTCCCCGTCGCAGCAACATCTCCCGCGTGTGTTACCAGTTCAGCCCAAACCTTGGTTGTAATGTTACTGACAATATCAATGGCAATAAAAGAAATAAGATAATATTTCCGAAGACACGGGTAAACAGGCGAGATAGGTAGAACCTGTAATTGACTCCTTGGCGATTAAGCACTTGTGTAGCCACTTATCTGTAACTACAATCAGTACACAAAACATGCCATTCCGGCATCATGCGTTAAACTCTATCTGATATAATAGCAAATCTATGAACCTCTTCCTTCGTCAAAGTGCTTTAATGGCAGATCAGTAATAAAAAATTAGGGTTGTATCTATACGCTTGCTAAGATAATGTAACAACATGGATAATATTCTATATCAACTTGCAAAAAGCATATAAAGGTTCTGATTTCGTCTGATTTTGTGATGTTGAACAACTCACCCAGACACGATCCTTGAACTCAAGGTCTATGTAAGTGTTTATATATAGACCTTGCTTGAACTGCACATCAAATTCACATTTACTAATCCCTTGGAATCTCCGAGCTGTCTGCAAAAGAAGCAGTATCTGTGTTTTCAGTACCTCTCGTGTGGTAACAATTAAGGTCTAATACTTGCTTTAAAACCTTCTTACTTGCGATCACCGCTGCTTCCCTTCCTGTCTACATGCAAAGGGCGCAGCCTGAAGTACGTCATCCCTGCCATTGTGTAGCCCTTCTTTCATAAAGACCTACTAGTGCCTCATGGCTGAACACGGAAACCGAGTGTCTCTGCAGCCACAGACAGGGCCGCAGGAGGCTCCAGAAGTGTGAAATTATGGCCCACCTGCGTGTGGACACTCCTTGCCTCCAACTCTGGTCCCTCTCAACTATGGGCTAGACAGACGGAGGGAGCAGACTGGGAAATTTCTCATTTGTACTTGTTCCCGAAAATAGGCACGGCAAAGAAAAGTTTTAGAAAGCAAGACCACGATAGCCTTAAGAATCGTTTCTGTGAATCAGTATGGGTGAGGTACGAATTAGTCTAAAGAGAACTAAGAATAATATCATGCGTATAAAAACATCATACTCATTATCATTATAATGATGT
>NC_051423.1:30284478-30294478 GCF_015228065.2 Penaeus monodon | reverse complement strand
TGATTTATTGAATGTAGAATAACATTTCCGAAAAAAAAAAAAAAAAAAAAAAAAAAAAAAAAAAAAAAAAAAAAAAATATATATATATATATATATATATATATATATATATATATATATATATATATATATATATATATATATATATAGTTCAGCATGCTAGGCTTCAGCGGGCGCCTCCATGGATGGATAAAAAGATGACTGTTGATTTTTTTTTCTGCTATTGGGTTGTTGCGAAGTAGGCCTACGGTTGATATTAATCAGATGTCAAATCTTCGGAATGTCATATTCCGGCATTTTCTGTGCTCTGTCATGCAACTTTTCTTGCCTGACCTTGGCACAGAGTCAGATTCGTCGGGTTTGTTCGTGTAGGTAAGGGCTAATTTGTTTTATATATTATGTTTATTTGTTAAACTATTAGTATTTATTACTGCTGTTGATGTTATGATTATTATTGTTAGTAGTACTAGTAGTAGTAGTAGTTTTTTTTTTAATTTATTTATTTTGAAGATATCGTAGGATGAGTTATAGACTCGTTTCATTGTCTTTGACCAAGAATGCGGATTCTAAGAGATTGATCGGGTATTGACTGATCTTTGGAGCAGTGTCTTCCCAGGTATTTAGAAACTGCACATTTAGGCCAGTCACTGCAGAAACAAGTTCGTAAATAATTTGGGCCGGGGCTAATTTTAGTGGTTCAGGAGTGCCAGTTGAGGGTGGCACACCCAATGTGTGTCAGGGAGGAAGCAGGAGTGCCCCGATTGGAAATGCCATCGCCAGAGAGATTTCTGGAGGAGGCGATGGACCGTCAAAGCCATGGGGCGGCAGCTGGCGTCGTCAGGCGAGAACCAGGAATGCTTTCTTGCGTGAGGTTGGGAGCCTCCGAGTCGCCCGGCTTCACCGTTGACGTGGCCGCCAGCTGATCCTTCAGTCACATTCAGTATGGAGTATGAATGCGGCTGAAGTTTATTTCGTGCGTTTGCAAAAGGCGCCTTGGCCAGCGTTGACGTGGCCGGGTGATTCACGCGGTGCTGGTGCGTGCAAGTGGAGGCGAGGTGCTTCTTTTGTCAATAATTTTACGATCATCTTATGCTGGTGTAAACATTAAAGTGCATGTGGCATTTGCCATAGCAATAACAAATAGAACTTAATTGACCTTTATGAAGGTCGAGGTGAAGCGTACGAGAGTTTGTTTTACTTGATAGCATGCCGGTTGCAGTTACATAAGTTTGGCTCGGTCTCAGCCAGCAATGCTTTCTCGCTGTTGCTTAGCCCGGCGGCGCATGCAGCTGACGGCCCTCGCCCCGCTCGCTCGCCCACATGCACACTTCATGATGCGCCCACCGAGGCTCATGGTGGGCCTGCTCTCTCTCTCTCTCTCTCTCTCTCTCTCTCTCTCTCTCTCTCTCTCTCTCCTCTCTTCTCTCTCTTTCCTCTCTTTCTCTCTTCTTCCCCTCTCTTTCCTCTCTCTCTTTCTCTCTCTCTCTCTTTCTCTCTTCTCTTCTCTCTTCTTTTCTCTCTCTCTCTTTCCTCTCTCTTCTCTCTCTCTCTCTCTCTCTCTCTCTCTCTCTCCTCTCTCTTCTCTCTCTTTCTTTCTCTCTTTCTCTTTCTCTCTTTCTCTCTTTCTCTCTTCTCTCTCTCTCTCTCTCTTTCTCTTCTCTCCTCTCTCTCTCTCCTCTCTCTCTCTTTCTCTCTCTTTCTCTCTCTCTCTCTTCTCTCTCTCCCTCCCTCCCTCCCTCCCTCCCCCCCTCTCCATCCCTCCCCCCCTCTCCCTGTCCTTCTCCCTCTCTCTCTCTCTCTCTCTATCTCTCTCTCTCTCTCTCTCTCTCTCTCTCTCTCTCTCTCTCTCTCTCTCTCTCTCTCTCACAGTTTCATACCTACATCTCAGTCACACTCTTGTGCACCTGCATCGTTCTCGCGAATCTGCTTCCCCCGCTCCGCCTCCGGCCGGAATACCCGGGGCGCTGTTCCATCCTGCGCCGCGCTGGTTTCCGATTGCACCCACCTCCTACCCCCACTCCAGCCCCTGCCACTCAGGAGAGGCTTAGGCACATCGCAGCCATAGGGTTTGGGCAAGAAAGAAAGAAAACAAAAAAAGGCAAAAATCGATACATCTTCCTAGCCGGCGGTGGCGAAGAAGAGGAGGTGGTGTGCAGCTCGCCGGCCGGCGGTGCACGTCAGCACTAACCCTGACCTAGTTCTGAAACCTCTGCGTTCCCCTCTTTGCTTCACCGAAACATGCCTTCGCTCTGGTTTATCATATTCTCGCCCTTTCCCCTCTTTTTCTTTTTTGCCCTTCCCCATCCCCTTCTTCTTTCCCCCCTCTCTGTTCTCCATCTCCTCTATCGCTTTTCGTCTTCCTTCCCCTAGCCTTTTCCCTCTCTCCCTTTCTCCTCTCTCCTTCCGTTTCCCTCTCTCCTCTCTCCTTCCTTTCCCTCTTCCCCCCCACCCCCTTCTTTTCCCCTTTCCCCCCACTCACCCTGCCTTTCCTCTCCTCCCCCCCCCTCCCTCTCCCCTTCCGTTCCGTTTCCCTTCGCCTTCATTTTTCCCATCTTCCTTCCGGCTTTCCTTTCCCTTACTCTTTTCCTCCACTCTTTCTCCTTTTCCTTTCCCCTCTTCCCCTCTTCCCCTCTCCGTACTCATCTCCTCCCTACCTTTCCCCCTTCTCCCACTCCTCTCTCTCCTTTACCCCTCCTAATATCTCCTCTCCTCCCCTTACCTTTCCCCCTCCCCCCTCTTCTTTCTCCTCCCTTTCTTCTCTCCCATTCTCTTGTCCCTTCCTTTTTCCTCCCCTTGCTTCAGTTAATCGTCAGTCGCTTCTTGCGCTTTATCTCTTGTGCTTGTGTCTAAATACTCAGCCATTTAATAATTACTTATTCCTGGCCTACTTTATGTGCTCGATTTGCATGTCCTATTTTCTATGCAGTTGGCGTGTCCCATTTGCTCTGTCATCTGCATGTTCTCTTCGCTATACCAGTGGCCTGTTATCTTTGCTACAGTCTACTATCCTACTTCTGTGTCTGGTCCACTTTGCTTTTAGTCGCCATATACCATTTCCTCCGCCCATGGGTCTACCACCGGCAGCACATTATCTTGGTTTTACATTGCTCCCTCCTCCTTTCCTTGTCTTGTTCATTATCTCACGTTCAATTGGTACCGCTTCAGCACCCGTGATTATTCATTTTAATGCCTAAAGGTTTTCCTGTAGTCTGTTTCGCTGGTTGGTTTTCCTTTGATCAGGTATTTAATTAACCTTCCCCGACGGGTGCTAAATATAGTGAACGATCAGCTGTTCCCCTTGGCCTCCTCTTTTTTTTTTTTTTTTTTTTTTTTTATTTATTTATTTTTTTTTTTCCCCTTTCTTTCTTTTTTATAGATAGGTCATATACCTTTTACACTTTGCTGGGGATGTTTTCCCTTGCACATTTTCTTCATGATTATAAATATTTATGCATGTGTGTATTTATGTATATTTGTATGTATGCATTTCATGGCAGTACACGCACGCGCACACACACGCACGCACACAAAAGCACGCACGCACGCACACACACACGCACAAGCACGCACGCACATAAGCACACATACATGCACACACATGCACACACACACCACATTCACACACACACACCACACACACACACCACACACACACACCACACACACACACACACACACACACACACACACACACACACACACACACACACACACACACACACACACACACACACACACACACACACACATGCAAACATACAAATATACAAACATACGCACGCATACAGGCACACAAACACGCACACACGCACGTACGGACGCATACACACACACATACAATATTGTATATACATGCCCATATATACATCATCTGTGTGTAAAAATATATATATTTTTTGTTGTTGTTGTTGCAACCAGTCCAAATCAAGCGTCCGGAATTTTACTTCTCCATTCAAATCCCCATGAAGCAGATTCCATGTCCTTCGTGATATTCTTGAAAAATCCACTAAGTACGGGTAGTCGGGAGCCTCAATTTTTTTTTTCCTCTTGCCACTCCCCCCCCCCCCCCCATCATATTACGATTACTTCCTCTACCTACCTTCTTCGCCTCCTTTTCTCTCGTCTAGTCTTCCTCTCGTATTTCTTTTAAAGTCTTTATAATTTTCGACCTATTGCGATTGCTCTCGTGCACGCTTCTGCAGGAAATTACCCGAGAGTAGGGTACCGAGTTTCGCAGCTACACTTAAGCTGGCAGGGTTTCGGCGTCCAAAGATTAAGCTGGCGAGGTTTCGACGCCCAAAAATATGCTGGCAGATTTTCGACGTCGAAATATTAAGCTGGCAAGGTTTCGACGCCAAAGAAATAAGCTGGCAAGGTTTCGACGTCTAAAGATTCAGCTGGCATGAATTCGACGCCTAAATACCTCATGGCAGGTATTTAGAGGTGAGAAGAGGTGACATCAGGTTCGTGGCGTGCAGGGGTCAGGTTCCTTGCCCACCTGCAGGTAATCTGTGCAATTTCTGCTCATCGGATATCGTCTAAGAAGTGTCTGCTGGCTTGGTTCCCGCGAAGCAGGGATGGCAGCTGGCACAAGGAATTCAAGGCAAATTGCCGCTTTGGTTTCGATATAAGGGGCTCACTAGCTGTTGGAAAGGACTGGGTATTTACATTTCCCGGGTGTTCGGGGTTCGAATTTTGCAGTATATATGTCATCACTTTTGAGTAGACTGAGATTGATCTCGGATGGGACTTGCAGCTTCCCCAACGCACGGGCGGCACGTGCTCGGGACACACGTACCCACCACCCATGCGCACCGTACGTGAACTGTGGCTGTGGGAGGAGTCGCGTTAGCTCATACTGGTGTACGGAGCAAAGGCTGTCGTCGAATTTAAAGTCGACCTTTGTGGCGTCGAAACGAGTGTGTTTAGCGAGGCCGAGATTTGCGTGAGAGCGTTTGTTGTCAGACTGGAAGAGAAGATCGAAACGAATGTCGGTTTTCGAAGTTTTATTGTCCGTCAGTTTGAGAGTTGTTACAAAGCGTCATCAACGGGCAGTGTTTTGCAGTCCCGATTATTAGTGCAAGATGAATATCTTCGGATTTTACAAAGATGCTTTCCTGTTGCAGAGGGTCACTAGCTACAGGAACCCGAAAGCAGTCCCCACCAGAGGGAACAGCGCCGTCGCTTACCACAGTTTAATTTCCTCCCGCTTTACCGTTCAAGCGCTAACCAGTTTGCACGTCACCGTATAGTCAGATGATTCTTCGGATCTTACAATAATCTTCTCTTCGTCCTCTCACCCAGCCCCATCCCCCCTCCCTCCCTCCCGTACTCCTCCCCCTCCCGCTCCTCCTTCACCAACCTCCTCGTTCTCCCTCTCTTCTCCTCTCTCCCCTCCCCCCTCTCCCTCCCTCCCTCCCTCCCTCCCTCTCTCTCTCTCTCTCTCTCTCTCTCTCTCTCTCTTCTCTCTCTTTCTCTCTCTTTCTCTCTCTCTCTCTCTCTCTCTCTCTCTCTCTCCTCCCCTCCTCCTCCTCCTCCTCTCCCTCTCCTCCTCTTCCTCTCCCTCCCCCTCCCCCTCCCCCTCCCCTCCCCCTCCCCCTCCCCCTCCCCCTCCCTCTCTCTCCCTCCCCTCCCCCTCTCCCTCTCCCTCTCCTCTCTCTCTCTCTCTCTCTCTCTCTCTCTCTCTCTCTCTGTGTCTTTGTCATTCTTCCTACCTTCCTTTCTCTCTCTCCCTCTCCCTCCCCCTCCATGATAAAATGCAATATGATATAAAGAAATTATGACCTCCCCTCCCCCCTTCCCCCCTTTTGCACCAGGTCATCGTATGGTGTTTTATGTTGCTGCTCTGCCTGGTTATGTTTATGTTGTTTTACCAATGTTGCTGTTATTATCCCCACCAAATTACTGTCATTTTTATCACTATCATCATTATTCTATTGTTGCATTGCAATATTAATGATATTTTTTGTCATCGCTGTTCTTACTTATTGATATTTAGTTTTGTTATTCTTATTGCAGATGTGGTTGATATTATTGCCAATGCTATTATTGTTGTTCTTTGTTGTTATATTTTGTTATTAAATGTTGTTCTCGTTGGGGGTGAGGTTGCCTTTAGTATTTTTTTTTTTTTTTGTAATTATTGATATTGATGTTATTTTTTTTATTATTATCATTATTGTTTTTTATATTGTTATTGATGTAATGTTATTCTCGTTGTTATCGTCATCATCATCTTCAGTTATCATCGTTATTTTTATCATTATTGTTGTTGCTCTTGTTGATGGTGATGATTTTTTCTTCTTTTTATTGTTTTATTATTGATATAAATATTATTTTACCATCATCATCGTTATTATGAAAATTTGTAGAATCATCATTATTATTACTCTTAATGGTTGTGATAATAAAGCTGATACTTTGTTAATAATTATTATTTTTGATTTAATATTTGTGCTTAATCATAATGCTACAGCTGCGTCAGAGCTGCACTCACAATATCGCTGCCATAAATGTTGATGACAGTGATAATTGCAGTGACATAAGCATCAATTTGATTACGTGCGCGAGGCGACACTTAAAGGAGGGCTGAGGGCCGGTCCCGGCGTCCGAGCGCCGTACAGTACGTAGCTGCGCCAGGGTGACGGAACGGCGGCGCGGGGGAGGCGACACGGGGAATTATCGACGTGAAAGTCACCTGCACCAACATGTGACTGTTGCGTCCGAATCCCTGCGCGTGGCTTTACCCTCTCGCGCTACCGCCGCTCACAGCCACGTTTCAGAGACTGCCTTTCGCTCTTCCGAACGTGCCACTCGCCCTACCCCTACATGCCTCGCTGTAACCATAGCTACGTATCGTTATCTTAATGAGGGAGTTTCGATGCCCTGTAATTGGGGCATCGAGGGGCAGCTATGGAGCGGGTACGAGCACCAGGACTCGCGTACCCCAAAGCACGCTCACGGACACGCGCGTGCGCGACACGCACTTTGCACATTCAAGCAGACAAAGCTAATACGATTTCAGCAACAGAGCTCTCATCCTTTTCCTTCACGTGTCTCGTGGCCGCGTTCAATTTTCACAACAAATGATCAGCGAGAAATGCCCGCTCGCTCAAGAAGTGCGTTGAGGCATCACGTGAACGGCATACACATAGAACAGGAGGGAGGAGGAAAGTGCTATGTTCTTTAGGCTGCGTGGGACACGCGCACCTCCCGGCCACGCGGAAGTCCCAATACACGTGATGAATTGTGGGCTCGGGTGGATCCTGGGAGCGAGCGGCTCGAGGTGGATGGGTGGACGGGCGGGCGGGTGGACAGGTGGATTCGGCGGGATCAAGGGTGCGCAGACGGGAAAGGATGTATGCTAACGTGTGTGTGTGTGTGTGTGTGTGTGTGTGTGTTGTGTGTGTGTGTGTGTGTGTGTGTGTGTGTGTGTGTGTGTGTGTGTGTGTGTGTGCGCGCTCGTGTGTTTTTGCGTGCGTGCATACATGCGTGTAATTTGTATACAAGTACTTACATAAACGTGCGTGCTTGTATACAAGATAGATAATTTGTGGGATGTTGATTACCGTATCTATAGACGGCAGAACAAACGCAATTCTTAAGTCTCAGCGCACAGAGGAAAGTGTGGTCGTGTGGTCAGGAGATCATCCTCGGTGAGGGTATTCTGAGGGCGCCGCTCCCCACCCACCCCACACGCACCACATACCTCACCCCCATCTGCGGTTCTCCTTTTTATTCTGTTGATCCTTGGGATTAAAGCCCTCTCGCCTCTCTGCCTGTTTGTTGGGCTCTTTCTTATTCTCCCCCCCCCCTACTCCACTGTCCGTCTGCCTGTCTCTCCTCTCTGCCTGTCTACATCTCTCTCTCTCTCTCTCTCTCTCTCTCTCTCTCTCTCTCTCTCTCTCTCTCCCTCCCTCCCTCCCTCCCTCCCTCCCTCCCTCCCTCCCTCCCTCTCCCACCATCTCTCTCCTTCTCCCTCCCTCCCTCTCTCCTTCTCCCTCCCTCTCTCTCCTCCCATCCTCTCTCTTCTTCTCCCTCTCCCTCTCTCTCTGCCTCCTCCCCCCCCATCAAAATCATGTTTGGTATTCTGAAGAGGCAAGTATCATGAATGGAGACCGTTTTTAATAAATCCAAGGCATCTAAATGAATTTATTGCTCTTTACGGTTCGATTCCCTGGTTTTGAGAATGCGTTTTTGAATTAGTTTTAATGTATTGCAAGCACAGTGGAGGGAAGTTTTACAAAAAAAAGGTAAATGAATCGGTAGTTAGCGATAGTGTCCATCTTTTGTCTTTTGATCTAAAAGCCAAGGGTATTTAATGGAATAATTTTCATAACAATGTTGCTTCCTCCTCACACTTCCCCTCCCTCCCTCCCTCACTTCCCTTCCCTCCTCCCACACTTTCCCTCCCTTCCTCCTCTCACACTTTCCCTCCCTCCCTCCCTCCCTCCCTCCTCCCACACTTTCCTTCCCTCCCTCCCTCCCTCTCTCCCTCCCTCCCTCCCTCTCTCCCTCCCTCCTTCCCTCCTCCGACACTTTCCCTCCTCCCTCCCTCCCTCCCTCCCTCCCTCCCTCTCTCCCCTCCCTCTCTCCCTCCTCCCACACTTTCCCTTCCTCCCTCCCTTCTCCCATACAAAAAGAAAAAAAAAATCACTACAAAAATTATTATGAAACAAGCCAGCGTTGCCAGTTTTGGTTTTCATGGAGGTATAAAGATTCATGTAGTATTTCAGATATAACCGTTGGACACTGATATGTATGTATATATATATATATATATATATATATATATATATATATATATATATATATATATATATGTATGTATGTATGTATGTATGTATACAGAATGTATGTATACATATATGTATATATACATATATGTATACATACATTCTGTACATATATATATATATATATATATATATATATATATATATAATATGTAGATATAGATAGGTATGGATATTGATACATTTAAATAAATAAATAAATAATATATTTGTATATATTTATATATTCATATATATCTATATCCATATGTATATCTATATCTACATCTACATCTTCGGGGAAGTCGCCGCCGTGGCAATAGTGTTAGCGCGCCGAACCGCGGTTGATTAGGAAGGGCATCCAATCAGGCAAGGGTGGTACTGCCAAATTACATCTCAATAATAAATTGGGAGAGGCCTAGCTCCTGCAGTGAAATAAACAAACATACACACACACACACACACACACACACACACAACACACACACACACCCAACACACACACACACACCACACATACACACACACAATACACACACACACACAGATACACACACACACACACACACACACACACACCAGACACACACACACAGACACACACACACACAGACACACACACACAGACACACACACACAACACACACACACACACACACACACACACACACACACACACACACACACACACCACACACACACTCTCTCTCTCTCTCTCTCTCTCTCTCTCTCTCTCTCTCTCTCTCTCTCTCTCTCTCTCTCTCTCTCTCTCTCTCTCTCTCTCTCTCATTGATTCATTCATTCTCTTTTATTATTTCTCTTTTCCTCCTCCTCTCGTTCTCCTCCTCTCTCCACCTTTGCGCCCTCACTCCCTCTCCCTCTACCTCCCCCCCTCCTCTTTGATTCCCCCTCCCCCTCCCCCCTTCACCCTTCTTTTCTTCTGGGTTCCCTCTCATCTTCCCTTCGTCTTGTTTTCCCCTTTTTACAAACAGCGGAAGAACACAGACTCTGTTGATGTGTTTGGAGAGTGACGGGGCGTCGTTAATGGAGGGAGGGAGGGAGGGAGAGGAGGGAAGGAAGGAGGAAGGGAAGGGAGAGTATGGGAGGAGGGAGGGAGAGGAGGGAAGGAGAGAGGGAGAGTGTGGGAGGAGGGAGGCAGGGAGAGGAGGGAGGGAGGGAGGACAGGCGTGAGAGGAAAGAGGGAGGAAATGGTAGAAGGGGACAGGGAG
>NC_051423.1:30269478-30271978 GCF_015228065.2 Penaeus monodon | reverse complement strand
TGAACAGATAGCGCGGAGAACCCATTCTGACCTACTTCTGTTCCTTGCAATAATGGGAAACCAGGATGTGAAAGTGATTGCATGGAGATGAATGATATTGAAGAATGGGCCGGCTAAGAGGGCAAAGGAAGACGTGAACTGACACATTGTTCCATAGGTTGCTTTGTCGGTCGAATAAAAGTGCCACGATAAACCGCCTCAGTACTTATGATTTCTCTTCTGTTCGTTTCAATGGGCTTCGTCTTTTGAGGTTTACAGGCGGTTCTCTGCACTGATCACGTCTTGATGCCACGACTTGATTGTTTTGGTTTGCAAACGAGATATAACTGTCAGATTTCGCGATTTAGGGCCTGCGAAGGTCTCCCCGACGCCTTCAAGTCTGAGGGAAGTTTTGAAATAGGAAGCTGCATTCAGGTTGACAACCCTTCCACCTGCCTTCCTTGCCTTTCTACCTGCCTGCGTGCTTGGGGTGGGGGCGCTGTGCCTTTTTCTTTTCTTTACTTTTCTTTCCTTTTCTTTTGCCGAATATCGAAGGGCGATTTTGCTTGACCTTTTTGGCTTGGGGCGGAAAGGAAGCGGAGGAATAGACAGGCGGCTGAACACATATTTAGTGATGAAAAGACTTGCTATTAAATGATGAAATAACGATAAATAGAGCCGTTTGATAGATGAAAAATGATTCACTATAGGGGGTCCTCGTATGCCACTTGTAGCTTTTGATTACTAGCTGCGTCGATTTCAACGAGTATTTCTTCCCACACATATAAAAGTAAAGTGCATAGTAATATAAAGTAATATAAAGACTTGCAAAACTAACTAGATAATGAAATCGGATAGGCATGTCTGTTTTAATAGATATAGATTAGAAAATTCAGTACATGAAGTATATCATTTGAAGTCTGAGTAGATTTTCACTAGGATTTCTACCTGTATTTTGAAAACACATATAGATTACTACAAAGGTTTGAACATTTGAACATCAATGGATTTTGCAAAACGAACGAGATGTTGTTATAAGAGAATTCGATTGGTTGAACTGAATATAAATGAAAACGTAACTAAACATTAGTGATAATTCCCGTATCCCATGAAGCTTTTCATCACCAACAGCGTAGATTCTAACTACTGTTTCTGGACAAACTCTATAATGATTGGTGAATAACAAAGGGTTGCCATTCATTGATATAATTACGAAATCGCGCAAAACCAGGTCGATGTTGGAAATAGCATGAATGAGGCCGTAGATAGATATTAATGAAAGTGTGACTAAAAGTAAGCAAGCTTCCTCTGAAAATCCCTTCGTTTTACGGTTTGGGATGAGAGGAATAAAAGAGGAAAGAGTGAAAGAAAGAGGAAAGAGAGAAAGGAAAGAAAGTGAAAGAAAGAGGATTGAGAAATAAAGAGAGAAAGATAGAGGGAAGAGAGAAATAAAGAGGAAAGAGAAAGAAAGGAAAGAGGGAAAGAAAGAGGAAATAGAGAAAGGAGGAGGGAAGAGGGAAAGAGGAAAGAGTGAAAGAGAACAAAGAGAGAAAGGAAGAAAGATGAATGAGAGAGAAAGAGGCAGGAGATAATGATATAGAATGCCAGTCAAACGAACTACAATGGCGAAAAAGTTAAAGGGTTCGGATGAGAGGGGAATCCGGTAAACATGTTTGTGTAGAGTTGTTGTTCAGGGGTCAGTCACTGGGTTATTAAATGGCGATTGATAATATATTTTGTTTTTTTTTTGTATTTATAATACACCGGTGGAAGTTATCATGGTCCGGAAATCACGTCTAGGATATTGTTATAAAGTTTTTTTTATTTGGGGGGGGGGGTTCTAATTTGGAGGTATGGGTCTTTTAACCCGAAGACCGAGGTGGCAAGGCAAGAAAATTAAATGAAAGGGAAAAAAGAACGCTTTACGGATGTTCGTTGCATATTTCGAGCCAAGAGCTGTCCCAGCTCTTGGCTCGAAATATATTGGCAGGTTAATATTGAGTCGTGATAGCCCCCCTCACCCCCCCCCCCCCCGTGTGTAGCACAATGGTTTTCTAAAAAGTTGCTATTGTTTTAAGCTTTCAGCCTCCCCATCCCCTCCCCCTCGCATGTTATCTCCCTGGACAGCTTTCCATTGATGTTATCTCAAGGTAAAAAGCTCTCAAGTTACGAAATGTCCTCTTAAGGGCAAAGCAGCGAAGCACCTGAGCGGGATAAGTACAAGATCTGAGCTATTGTCGTGACGAAATCGCTCTCGTCCGCCCCCCCCCCCCTCCTCCTCCTCACACACCTCCATGCAGCTAGGAACTCATGGGGAATTCATGTCTATTTTGTTCATGGTTTTTTTGGAGCTTCGCGAGGCTGTGGTTATCACGTCTGTTCACGAGGTCCTCTTAGCTCGTGGAGAGTTCGTGTCACTCTCGTTCATGAGTTTGTCTTGGGGATCGTGGGGGGAGGTCGGGGAGGTCCATGCTTTTTCTGCTCATGAGATTCAAGTTCATGTCCCTCTTTGTTCATGAGT
>NC_051423.1:30259478-30264478 GCF_015228065.2 Penaeus monodon | reverse complement strand
TGTTTTTGACCGAATGGCCGGGAATTTGCTAAACGGATGTAAAATAGTGCTTGCTTGCATTTCGTCGTGTTATGTAATCTCACCTCATTAGCGTCTGTTTAAGGAAGCTCGGCCATTATGAATAAGTAAATAACAATGATAGTAGATTATTGTATCGCGGAGATCCTTTGGTAAACCTATTTTTACAGTGTTTGCAGTGTCATCTTTTAAATACTACAATGTTTTGCTGATGTTGAGCAAGGCACACATGCGAGATAATTATCGCGTAGAAGTGCTCATCTCGTACCCTTGTCGGCGATGAATCCATCCCAGCAAAGTCCGATGCGTGACACGTCAGCCTATCTAACCTGTGGCTGACGCAGGGAAGATTGGCTCTTAGTGTAGAGCCTTGGGAGAGGACCTCGCAGACTTGCGTTGTTATTTAGTACTCAAAGAGGAATGGTACGAGCATAGAGCCCGTTGGTAGAACCTCACAGACTTGCGTTGTTGTACAATAAACAAAAAGGAGTGATCTTAGAACGTAGCCCTTTGGTAGGACCTCTCAGATTCGCGTTGTGTAGTACGCAGATCCCTTGGGTAGGACTTTACGCTTTCCTTATCTCATGTAATGTGTAAAGTGTAGCGACTGACCAACGTCGATCGAGAAGGTGACAGACGCCAGATTTCTTTTAGATTGATAATTAAAAGTGAAATTAAAACCTGTCACAACGTCTAATACGTGGCTCTTTTGTTTCAGATTTGCGAGGCTTGCACGACAAAAGGCAAAATGTCGTCGGCAGGAGGACTCCTGTCATGAGCCTGTAGGCCTGGTCATGCCAGTGAATCGACGCTACAAAAGTAAAAAGACGGTGAGCGCTGTGCAGAGGTCGTCAGGTATGTAACGTTATCTCTCTCTCTCTCCCTCTCCCTCTCCCCTCTCCCCTCCCCCTCCCCCTCCCTCCCCCCCTCCCCCTCTCTCTCTCTCTCTCTCTCTCTCTCTCTCTCTCTCTCTCTTTCTCTCTCTCTCTCTCTCTCTCTCTCCTCTCTCTCTCTCTCTCTCTCTCTCTCTCTCTCTCTCTCTCTCTCTCTCTCTCTCTCTCTCTCTCTCTCTCTCTCTCTCTCTCCCCCACCCTCTCTCTCTCTTTTCTCTCTCTCTCTCTCTCTCTCTCTCTCTCTCTCTCTCTCCCTCCCTCCCTCCCTCCCTCTCTCCCTCCCTCTCTCCCTCCCTCCCTCCCTCCCTCCCTCCCTCCCTCCCTCCTGCCCTTCCCTCTTCTCCACTTACATATATACTACTTATGATAATACAGTTCGAATGGGCGTATTCAGCTTAACGGCTTCACTGCATTTTATGGGAACTTCAAGCAATAGCAGCAGTACCATAGCCCAGAAACAGCAACGGTTGTAGTTCTAGAGCAAAAGTTTGGCTTTATTTTGTGGTGATAGCTCTGTGTGTGTGTGTGTGCTTGTTTGTTTGTGTGTGTCTTAATCTGTTTTTTTTCCAGATACGCTTTCAGTTTACATCGTCGCCCGTGTCTTCGCAGGTGTTGAAAAGGGACCCGGGAGGGAAGGGTAGGGTGCGAACAACCTTGATCTGTCATGCTGTTGTGTTGTGTGTTGTCTGCGTCAGTTGTGTTCCTCGAAGGGGGTGAGGGGAGGGGGATCGGCGAGGGGAGGGAGGAGGGATGCACACACCCCTCCCCTCCAGCACACACATACACATACACTGCTCTTGCGCAGATGCAGGTGCTCCTCTGTTGCGGGGTTGGTACTTGCCTCGTGCAGGTGTTTGTGTGTGTCTGTGTGTGTTTGTTTGCATGTGCTGGTTTGCGTGCTTGTGTGTACAAACACTTGCCTGTGGATGGGCTTGAGGGTTATTCTCGAGTTGCTGAGTGATAAGAATTAAAAGTGAGGGGTAGGGGAGGAATAGAAGAAAATTGAAAAGAAAAAATATATAGGAAGGAGAAAGGGCAATAGAAGAGAGGTTAAGAGGGGAAAATAAGAGCGAGGAAGAAAAATAAAGCCATGGAAAGTGAAGTGAAAGAGAAAGAGAAAGATAAGACAGACAGAAAGAGAAAGATAAGACAGACAGAGGGAGTTATAGAAGAGAGAGAAAGAAAAAGATAGACAGGGGTGAGTTAGTAGAGAAGAGAAAAGAAGAGAAGTAGTGGAAAAGGCGAGGAAGAGGGAAAGAGGGAATAAGAGGGAGAGGGGAAGAAAGATAAAGAAAAGGGGAAAGGGAAATGAAGAGAGCGAATGCAAAGCATGAATGAGGCAAGATGCCCTAGCACAAAGCTGCTGCCGCCTCCCCGGCTGTTCTCGGGCAGCGTGGTGTGACAGCGAGTGGAATTACACGCGCATATTGTCTTGAGCGAAAGGCTGCAGGTGCGTGGAGAGCAGCAAATGCTTGCTTCGGCGGTGACAGGAAGAGCGACGTGGCACTATTGGGCTCTATTGTTGCCTCGTGGCGGGCATCGGGCATCGCCGCCACCCTCCTTCGCTGCCACCTGCGCCCCCCGCAGGGACCTCGACGGCGGCCGTCATTGTTTACGGCGAGGATCCTTTTCGAGTTCTTTTACGGCGAGGAGGGGCTTCTGCCCCTCCGCGCGTGGCAAGCATCAAACCGACGATTGCAGCGTCCTTTCTTGCAATAGTGCTGAGATGTCCACGTTCTTATTTTTTCGCATCTGAGGAATCCGACCGCGGCTGTGGGAAAAAAGGGGGCGCCAGAGAGCGCGGGCATTAGCGTTTTCACCGTTTCAAGGTTTCTGTTTTTGTCAGTCATGGTTCTCATCAGTATTGTGTACACAATGGATCAGTATGTTTTAATCTGTCATCATATTTGTCCTCCTGGAAACGTTACTGTCCTGGGTCTTTCTACACAAATTGCACATACATTTCTCCGTCTAAGGAGTCGCCTTTGGTCGCAGAAAGAAGTTGAGGTAAGATGACCCAGGGACAAGCAAGGCATCTGTGGAGTGGGCCCTGGGGACATAGGGCGTCCGTGGAGTGGGCCCTGGGGACATAGGGCGTCCATGGAGTGGGTCTTTAAGATATAGGGCGTCCGTGGAGTGGGCCCTGGGGACATAGGGCGTCCGTGGAGTGGGTCTTTGGGACATAGGGCGTCCGTGGACATAGGGCGTCCATGGAGTAAGCCCTGGGGACATAGGGCGTCCGTGGAGTGGGCCCTGGAGACGTAGGGCTTCCGTGGAAGGGCCCTGGAGATGTAGTACGTTCATGGAGTGGACCCAAGAGATGTAGAAAGTTCATGGCCTGGGTCCTAGGGACAAGGGTGTTCTTGGAGTTGGTCCTAGAAACATATACCGTTCGTGGAGTGGGCCCTGGAGATGTAGGATGTTTGTGGAGTGGGCCCTAGAGAGATGGGGCGTTCTTGAGTGGATCGTGAAGACATGGTTAGTTCGTGAAGTGGTTCCTAAAGACTTAGTGCGTTCGTGAGGTGGGCTCTATAGACTTAGTGCGTTCGTGAGGTGGGTCCTAGAGGTTTAGTGCGTTCGTGAGGTGGGCCCTAGAGGTTTAGTGCGTTCGTTAGGTGGGCCCTAGAGGTTTAGTGCGTTCGTGAGGTGGGCCCTAGAGGTTTAGTGCGTTCGTGAGGTGGGCCCTAGAGGTTTAGTGCGTTCGTGAGGTGGGCCCTGAGACCTAGTGCGTTCGTGAGGTGGGCCCAGAGGTTTAGTGCGTTCGTGAGGTGGGCCCTAGAGACTTAGTGCGTTCGTGAGGTGGGCCCTAGAGATTTAGTGCGTTCGTGAGGTGGGCCCTGAGACCTAGTGCGTTCGTGAGGTGGGCCCAGAGACTTAGTGCGTTCGTGAGGTGGGCCCTAGAGACTTAGTGCGTTCGTGAGGTGGGCCCTGAGACCTAGTGCGTTCGTGAGGTGGGCCCTAGAGGTTTAGTGCGTTCGTGAGGTGGGCCCAGAGACTTAGTAAAAAGGGTCCTAAAGACAGGGCGTTCACGAGTGGGCCCAAGACGTTCAGGCAGCGAGGGGCAGGCGGCGAGACCCGGGCTGGAAGTAGCACTCGGCCGTGATGAAAGTGTGGCGTCTTCTTGGACACTGTGGGGGCGTCGAGCGGTCATTGTTCCCGCCGCCACGCCACACCCAGCACGTGTTGGAGCTCGTGACGGAGTTAACTGTGACGCCCATTCCTCCTCCTCCTCCTCCTCCTTTTCCTCTTTCTCCGCTTCCTGTATCATCTCCATCGCCTCTGCTTCAATCTCCCTCCTCCTCCTCCTCCTCCTCCTCCTCCTCTTTCATTTCCTCCTTTTCCTCTTCCACCGCTTCCTCGCTCCCCCCCCTCCTCTTCCTCCTTATTTTCGTCTTTCTCCTCCCCCTACCTCTCCTCCTACTCCTACCACTCCTCCTCCTACTCCTCCTCTTCCTCTTCCTCTTCCTCTTCCTCTTCCTCTTCCTCCTACCCCTCCTCCTCACTACCCCTCCTCTTCGCCCTACCGTTCCTCCTCCTCCTACCGTTCCTCCTCCTCCTCCTCCTCCTCCCTGCTCTTTCCCTTTTTTCACCCCTCTTTTCCTCTCCCTCCTCCCTCTCCCGCTGCAGGGTTCTGAACGTGGTAAGGCCCTGCGGGCGGAGGGCTGCGTGCCGAGAGCCGCTGAGGCGGGCATTGGGGCGAAGGGCCAACGGGGGAGCCGACGGTGGAGAGGGCCATTCCGGTGGCTCTTTGCTGACACATCCATGTTGCTTAAGGTGTATTCGGAAATAAACGTGTATTTTTGCGAGACACAATCTGCTAGTTGCCCATTGTTTGGTAGCGTGAGGAAGGCCGAGATCACGGAGAGGGCGCCTGCATGAGGAAGCCTGTCCTACGGAACGGCACATTGGACAGATGGCAGCCAACGTGATACTCAGGTGCTGGTGACGCCCTGCCTCACCTTCTGCCCCTTCCCTTTCCTCTTGCCCCCGCCCCCCGCCGCCGGCCCGTACCCCATGCCCATCCCCTGCCCTTCCCCTCCTCCGCACCCCGCAACAGCTCGTCCAACCCCCACCCCCCATCCCTTAACC
>NC_051423.1:30249478-30254478 GCF_015228065.2 Penaeus monodon | reverse complement strand
CAACTTTTCGCTACTTCTGAAAAAAAAGGTAATTCTAAGTTGTGTTTATTCATTATTTATTTATTATTTATTCAGTTATTGCTGTTGCTGTTCTCTGTTTTTATGCTGACTCGGGTATTTTCCGTGTGGGGAGTATGAAGGTAAATAGTGCGGTGCGGACCTGTTAAGAATTGAATTGAAGTGAGCAAATAATGATGCTGATTTAATTGTTGTGGTAGCAAATCTGCAAATGATTATGATGAATTTATTTTTGTAGTATTAAATCATTTGGAAGACTTTACTGACTTCGCCCTTGCCCTAGAAAATGTGTCTGACTACGACGCATGTGTGAGATATTACCTGCAGTTATGGCGTCTCCACATTGGTTAACAAACTGGCTGCATGCGTGGGCCATTTTCTCCCTCCCACGTCATCTCTTTCTTGGTAGCCTTTATTTAATCCGTTTTCTTATTATGTCCTACTTGTGCTGCATCAACTCTAACGGTTGGCCCTTTTCTGCTTCTATGGCATATCGTGAGCTTCTTTTTTAAAAGACGTTCTTTCTCCCTTCTCTGTACTCGCCACCAGAGCGCCGAAAATGTAAACAGATACATTTGTCACGCGTGCCAGTCACAGAAAATTAGCAGCTCCTGTTGTTTTCAGAACTACCAGTCCCACCGTGTTCAACTATTCTGTATGTTGATGACTAGAAAATGCCGGCCTCAGCTAGGCCTATGTCGTGGGAGATCTGGGGGCGGCGATGGTAATTAACACCCAAGTTAAAAGGAAGGACGGATTCCTTGCCTTCGACATAAACCCGTACGTACGATCGCAGACTGCTAGATCTCGACCTCTTTCCTGCAGCCTTGGCAGTAGTCGCACGCCGATTTCGGAGTTGAAAAGGGACGATGTGGCCGTGCATGCTCATGAGCACGCTTTCCCTTTTTTCACACTCTTAGGCCATCCAGCTGATGGCCGCTTCGCTTCAGGGTCGTATTGACAAATATAAATTTCGTTACAGGCTGAAATAGTGTGCTGATCCATTTGAGGTCTTTCACTGAAACTGGCCAGCTGCCCCGTGGCCCGATTCATCCCTGTCTTTTTCTGTTTTAGGGTAAGGATTCGGGCGATCCAGCTTTTTTAATATGCCCCTGATTACCCCCTCTCCCCGTGTTTAGAATCTCAGAAACATTTGTTCTGGAGTCCCGCGACCTCATTTTCGGCGCAGCAGCGATGTTCTGTGGAAGGATTGACTTTGGTCGTAGTTCCCTCTGTCCATCTCGAAGACTTCCTCGGTCCCTCTGGAAGCCAGTAGTAGATGAACGCAAGGAAAGGCCGATAATCCCCACAAAGTAGTTTTAACTCATGTGGATGTAGGCCTTGCAGGAAGTCATAGGAAATCAATGCGCAGAGGAAGTCCTGTGTGATGGTCTCCGGTTGTCCAGAGCAGGTACCTCATCCTGCCGTCGACGTTTGCGAGGTCTTGTCTTGTCTGAACGACTGAACTGGAATTTTGGACGTCCCCTGTACATGCCGGGAATGCAGGGCGAATCTTGATTCAGCAGGATTGCATGCGTGCACTCACTTCAAAAAAGAAGAAGAAAAAAAATCTGATTCCTATGGGGATTTTGGCGTAATTATTACGATTTAATTAGTGTATTATTGAATACGGCTTAGCGACACAGTTATTGAGCTATGGTCAAGTTGAGTTGTGGTTCACCGAACATATATATTAAACTTGCTTCACTCATAATGTTGATAATATTGTAATACCAAATTATTTATATTAAGCAAAGTTATGTCAGACTCATACTTTGAATAAGTATACGGTAAAATGTATTGCTATAAAAAGGCAATCTTTATAGGCCATGGAAAAAGCGCGTACTTGTGAGCGCACAAGATGACATCAGTACTAGCCATGGCAAATATAAAATCAAAAGGAAATGAAAATGAATAAAAGTTTTTAGAAATCCGAATATACCTCCGTAACTTCCGAAGTGAGCGTCCGCGTGCGACCACCGCCTGGAAGTTTTCACGGAGGATAGTTTCGAAGTTGAGGCGGAACTTTTGCCGAACTAAACGTTGCTTATTTTTAGAAAAAGAAAATCACAGCGCTGGGAGATTAGGATTGATAATTTTGGTTTGCCTTATTATTATATGTATTTTTTTTCTTATTGTGCGTCTGTTATATGTATTCATTATATTTTACATTTGATCATTATTATTTTGTTATATATATATATATATATATATATTTATATTTATTTATTTATGTTTATTCACTTACTAATTTAATTTATTTATCTTTGAGTATGGGGGGGGGGGGGGGTAAAATAACTCTTCAGACATTGCACGTATGTGTTTGTGTATACAGTGATGGCGATGTAATAATGATAACATTGATAATGCTGCTAATGATGACGCCAAAATGATAGTGATGATGATCATGATAATAATAATGATCATGATAATACTAATAACACTAACATCAGTTATAGTGCATTAAGATCAGACTGAGGAAACGAGCATAAAATCATTATCATCACCACTACCATCATCGTCATCAGTCATTATCATCACATTTCCAACATCATCTTCTTCATTCCCTTCATCATTATCACCATCTCCATCTTCTTCTTCATTGCTTCTTTCATCCTTAACATCTCCATCTCCAGCATCATCATTGTCTTCTTCATCTCCACCATCATTATCTTCTTCTCCTTCTTCTTTTTCATCCCTTCATCATCATCATCATCACCATCATCATCATCATCATCATCATCATCATCATCATCATCATCATCATCACCATCATCATCATCATCATCATCATCATCATCATCATCATCATCATCATCATCATCATCATCATCATCATCCCTTCATCTTCGTCTTCTTCTCCTTCTCCTTCTCCTTCTCCTTCTCCTTCTTCTTCTTCATCCCTTCTTTCATCGTTGCCACCGCCGCCAACCCCCTTATTTTATTCCCATTTTAGTCCTCTTCACGGCGCTGCCACAAGACCTTTTAGTCGGAAGATATTTATAGAAAGATGGATTGTTGAGATGGTGCTGTTGTTGTTGTTGCTTTTTCTTTGCTGTCTTACCATTTTATTATCATTGTCATTATCTTCAACATCATTGTTATAGTTATCATGATCATCATCAGTATTATTATTAGTAGTAGTAGTAGTAGTAGTAGTAGTAGTAGTAATGATATTATTATTATTATTATTATTATTATTATTGTTATTGTTATTGTTATTATTACTGTTACTGTTATTATTTTGTTATTGTTGTTTTTGTTGTTTTGTTTTTCTGTATCACCCGTTATTATTATTTTACAACTATTGTTGCTGATGCTGCGTCTCTTTCTATTTATGTGTTTTATACTTATCTATACATTTTTTATTTATTTTTAGTTATATATTTTATCGCTATTATTGATGTTATTATTGTCTTTCCTTTTCTTATATATTTGTAGATAGATAAATAAATAAATATATATATATATATATATATATATATATATATATATATATAAATTATTTTTTACTATCTTTCATAAGTTTTCTCTTTTTGGATTTTAAAGTTATAATAAGAACGTTTACCCCGATGTTGTGGGAGTTGAAAATAGATTGTGAGATGATAATGATCACTCGATATGTGAATGGAAGTCGATCGCGTTTACAATGAAAAGGCAAAAATATCGATGAAACGCTATCGCCTTGATGCCGTACTAGAGAATTGGACGAGGAGACGGCCGTTTCGAAATCCTCTTGGGTTTCATCTTCAGGTCTGGTGCCTCGGACGGTGTGTGTGTGTGTGTGTGTGTGTGTGTGTGTGTGTGTGTGTTGTGTGGTGTGTGTGTGTGTGTGTGTCCGAGCGGGCCCGTGTACGTCCATGTGTGTGTGTGTGTGTGTGTGTCTGTGTCTGTGTCTGTGTGTGTGTGTGTGTGTGTGTGTGTGTGTGTGTGTGTGTGTGTGTGTGTGTGTGTGTGTGTGTGTGTGTGTTCGAGAATTGTTGTTCGGCACCTCGGGATGGAATAAAAGAAAGTTATTTATGGAAATAAGCCATCTTTTTTCTTCTTTTCTTAAGAGAGTTCGTTTTTCGACCCCTCGGGATGGTGTAAAATAAGCTGCATTGGAGACAAAGCCATCATTTTCTTTTTTTGTTTCTTTACTGAGAAATACGTGTTTCTAGGGGAATAAACCTTTTTTTTTCACCGAGATATATCGGTGTTCGACAACTGGGGATGGCATAAAAGAGGTACATAGGAGATTAGGGAAGTGGAGAGGCCGCGCCATGTGATGCGGCTGGAAAAGACTTGCTGGTCGCCGCCATAGTAAGGCGGGAGTCTTTTTACAGAAAATTGCGGTACAGAAATAGACTAGAGGAGGGGAGGGGGTCGAAGTGAATGCGGTTTTGAGATTTTTATCAATCTCTCTTTCTCTCTCTTGTATTCTCTCTCTCACTCTTATATTCTCTCTCTCTCTCTCTCTCTCTCTCTCTCTCTCTCTCTCTCTCTCTCTCTCTATCTCTCTCTCTCTCTCTCCTCTCTCTCTCTCTCTCTATATTCTCTCTCTCTCTCTCTCTCTCTCTCTCTCTCTCTCTCTCTCTCTCTCTCTCTCGGATCTTCCTTCCTCCCTCATCATTTCCATCTCCTTGTCTCTCTCTCTTTTTCTGTGCGTATGTGCGTGTTCGTGGCAGGCCATATTTAGTCGCATAAGTGTTCCTGTTCATTCTCGCCATCGCCCCGTAGCTCTGTTTGATGTCTTTGATGAACCCTTAGTTGATTACACTCGCGACACGTGCTTTTTGAAGTAGGATGTCAGGCTGAAGTTGCGGTGGTTATTTCCGTCAAAGTGATGCAATTAGGCATCGTTTCAATGATGTCATCTTTTCCATCTGGAGCCATCTGCGCAACACATGTTTCCTTAGACTCGACAGCGTCATTAGCTTTAAAGAGGGAGTATGGTAAAAAAAACTGGAGAGAGAGAAGAAAGGGAGAAGAGGAAAAAGGGA
>NC_051423.1:30244645-30249378 GCF_015228065.2 Penaeus monodon | reverse complement strand
ACTGATGACGGGAAAGGATCAGTAAGCCAGTTTGCGCTGGAAATCTGAGCGGCCATTACTTCGGGTCATTACGCGTCCAGAACAGGACATCGCGACTTGTCATGGCCTGGTATGTGCCTTGCTTTTCTGTGTCTTCTGTTATTATTATTGTTGTTATTATTATCTTCATTGTTGTAATTATTGTTTTTGTTATCATCATCATCATCATCATCTTTGTTATTATTTTTAATATTATTATTAATATTATTGTTATTTGCATTATTATTGTCATTGCTGTTATTATTATTGGCATTATTATTATTATCAGTTTATCATTATTATTATTATTATTATTATTATTATTATTATTGTTATTATTATTATTATTATTATTACTGTTGCTATTACTATTTTCAGTGCTGTTACTATAATCGTCACACAGCAGTTACCATTTCCATAATCATCGTCACATAAACGTCTTCCGCCAAAGACCTGCGTCACGACCTCTCCCCTTCGCCCCGCAGCATACCTCCTACCCACACGTACCACTATTCGTCTTATCACGACCACCATTACCTACCATTACTTTTCCTACCACGACCAAAATCCCCTGCCATTATTCGTCCTCCCACGATCACCATCACTTTCCTCCCTCCATCACCCTCACCATCACGGTCATTAGTCCTCCGGCCCTGTTTATCCCTTACGCCCGAGAGCCTTTTAACAGAGCCTAATTGCCTGCTCTATGGGGCTTGTTGACAGGATATTTATACCGATGTGAATAAGTGTCAGAGGGCTGGAGGAGAGGGCAATGGCGGAGGTATCTCTCTCTCTCTCTCTCTCTCTCTCTCTCTCTCTCTCTCTCTCTCTCTCTCTCTCTCTCTCTCTCTCTCTCTCTCTCTCTCTCTCTCTCTCTCTCTCTCTCTCTCTCTCTCTCTCTCTCTCTCTCTCTCTTCTCTCTCTCTTCTCTCTTTTCTCTCTCTCTCTCTCTCTCTCTCTCTCTCTCTCTCTCTCTCTCTCTCTCTCTCTCTCTCTCTCTCTCTCTCTCTCCCATTCTCTCTCATTCTCTCTCATTCTCTCTCTCTCGTATGCATCTGAAGACAGTATGCATCACGAGAGAATGCGGGCCATGGCAGCAGGGGAACGGACAGGGCACAGGGAATGCACCCCCCTCTCTGGCAGGACAACATCTAGGTGCATCCATGAGGGAAGATGAGACGCTTCAGCATTCGGGTTGCCATGACAACGCGAGACGCATATGGAATCTAATATCCACATTGAATACAGAATCGCACGATGCATTTTCTTTTTTTGGTGTATTTGCCTTGGTGTGGGCGGATAAAGGGAGTGTGTTTGGGTGCCGGAGTATGTAGCCGGGGCGGGTTGGCGCGCGGCAGAAGAATGGCTGAACACTCGCAGGTTTTGCCTTTCCAGTGCCGACCATTCGGGAACAGTGCTTGATGCGGACGAGTGGCACGCTCGCCATCACGCGCCTGGATTTGGTTCGTAAGTTTGGGTACACGGATGGATATTAGATACTCGGTTCAATATTAGTTGCAGGATAAACGGCACGTTGGTATTCGCCGGGTTCCTAGGGTGCGATCAGCAGATGAGCAGATGACGCGCCGAGAACACATCTGCGTGACGGCGGCTCATCTCGCTGGATGCCCTCGCCGTCAAGGATCCAGCGCGCCCGTCGAGAATCACGGCTGTTTTCTGGTTTATATATAACACTCGTGCTGGATTGCTCTTTCGGGAATGATTGGGACTCCTCCTCTTCTTCTTTTGCTTCTTTCTCTTCCTCTTCTTCTTCTTCTTCTTCTTCTTCTTCTTCTTCTTCTTCTTCTTCTTGTGCCTTTTCTTCTTCTTCTTGTGCCTCTTCTTCTTCTTCTTCTGCTTCTTCTTCTTCTTCTTCTTCTTATTATTATTATTATTATTATTATTATTATTATTCTACTACTACTACCTGTCATTTTCCTTTCCCCTTCCATTTCCTTTTCCGAACTCATTCCTCTTTCTTTTTCCTTTACGTTTTCGCCATCGATGTTTTTTTTTCTATTTTCATTTTTTATGTAATTTCTCTCTTCCTTCGTCTTGTTCTTCCTACCCTTTTTCTTACTCCTACTGTATTCTTACTCTCTTTCCCCCTTTTTTTCTTCTTTGGATCTGTGGAGAGGTTTGTAGATCAATACGGATGAATTTCTTTATCTATCAATTTATGTCTTTTTGCTATCTGTCTGCCTGTTTGTTGTCTCTTTCGACCCTGTAGATATGCGAGGCAAGTCGCGCGCGCATCAGTCTGGAGATTAGATGTGTATATTTTTTTCCTCTCAATTCCGTTGCTTGCTTTTTTTTCTAGACCTTTCCAAGGAGAGGATGCATATGTTGAAATTTATCACCTAAGACACGGGCGTCATATTGTGTTGAAGCGGCCGCCTCAAAGGAAGGCATTGTTCGATAACGAGCAGAACCAACAGCGCCGCCCCAAGCTGCCGTCGATGGTGTCGTCGTCGGTTGTGGATGTTGTTGTGAAAGAAGGGAGTGTCTATTTTGGGTGCAGCGAGGCTTGTTATTTGAGTCGGGGATTGGAGGAGCGTTCGGGAGGGGAGGAGGGAAAAATAGAAGGAATAGGCGAAGGAGGAGGAGGGCGTCTTGCTTCGCTGACGTCGGCGTGAGGTCCCGCTGCCGTCGCCAGCGCGAATTGCCAAGGCAGGAGGCGTGCCATCGGGTTGCCTTGTGGCTCACTGGGTTATCATACCTGTTTCCGTCATACCCTCTGGAGGAGATTTTAGAGGCGAGGAAGGCGGTCAGTAGGTTCCAGGCTCCCTCTCGGCTTGGTCGCAGCGGAAGTGAATGAATAAGGGAGAGAGAGAGAGAGAGAGAGAGAGAGAGAGAGAGAGAGAGAGAGAGAGAGAGAGAGAGAGAGAGAGGGAGAGAGAGAGAGAGGGGAGAAGAGAGAGAAGACCGGAGAGAGGAGAGAAGAGAGAGAGGGAGAGAGGAGGAAGAGAGAGAGGAGAGAGAGGAGAGAGAGAGAGAGAGGGGCGCGGGGGAAGAGGGGAGGAGAGAGAGAGCGGGGGAAGGGAGAGAGAGAGAGCGCGCGAGGAAGAAAAAGGGAAGAGGAGAGAGTGCGGGGAAGAGAGAGAGAGAGAGAGGAGGAGAGAGAGAGAGGAGAGGAGAGAGAGAGAGAGAGAGGAATGGAGAGAGAGAGAGAGAGAAAGAGAGACGGAAAGAGAGAGAGAGAGAGAGAGGAGGGAAAAAGGAGAGAGAGAGAGAGAGAGGAGAAGAAGAGAGAGAGGGGAGAGAGAGAGAGAGAGAGGAGGAGAGGGAGAGAGAGGGAAAGAGGGAAGGGGGCGGGGAGGAGAGAGAGAAGAGAGCGGCGAGAGAGAGAGAGAGAGGAGAGAGGACGGCGAGAAGAGAGAGAGAGAGAGAAAGAGAGAGAGAGGGCGTGGGAGAGGAGAGAGAGAGGAGAGAGAGAGAGAGAGAGAGAGAGAGAGAGAGAGAGAGAGAGAGAGAGAGAGAGAGAGAGAGAGAGAGAGAGAGAGAGAGAGAGCATTATACCGAGAGAGCACAGGAGAACGGAGAGAGCCCGAAAGAGGCTAAAAGGAGGCCCTGCTGACGTCCGGCGCTCGCGAGGGACACGGGGCCGAGGGTGGTGTCAGGTGGCCACGCCATTCCCGCGTCTCGGGTTGAGCCACTTCGGCCCATTGATGACGTCACGAGGAAGTGAGCATCGGCACACGTCATCTCGATTGACGGGGCAATTACGACGTGCCGATGTGTCAGTGTGACGTAGTTCGTAACAAGTGGATTGACGGGCCGGTATGACCCTGAATTAATGACATTATTCTGTTGTTACTGGGGTTTAGTTTCCGCGTTGTGTAAGCACGAGTCGAGTTGCATTTCTCTCTTTTAATATTATCTTTAACGGAAGGATTAGCGAATCTGGATTTATTTCCTGCGAGAATAGTTGTGGATAGAATGAGAGGGAGGGAGGGAGAAGGGGGGGGGGGCAGCGAGAGAAAGAAATGAGGAAAGAATGTGGAAGCAAGAGGAAGAGGAGGAGAGAGAAAAGGAGCCAAAGCTAGAGAAAACGAGAACGAGAGAGGGAGTAGGAAACGATGAAAGAAATGCGGAAAGAGGAAGGTAGAACAACAAAGAGGAGAGACAGAGAGACAGAGGGAGAGAGAGAGAGAGAGAGATGAAGAATGAGAGAGAGAGACGTAACTTTTTCCGCCGTTTTCCCCTCGACCGTCCAGCAAATCCTTCCCTTCCATTAATAGCTGCGAGAAGACGTCATCCAGTACAAAGAGACTTCGGCGTATTGCAAGATGATTATTTTTCTTAATACAAAATAATGGGTCACTGGCATCTTGCTTTGTGAGGCGCCTCGCATAATAAGGGCCGTTCCCGGGACCTCGCGCTCTCCTCCTCTTTTCCTCTCTCCTCTCTCTCTCTCTCTCTCTCTCTCTCTCTCTCTCTCTCTCCTGTCTTTTTCTCTCTTTCTCTCTCTCCTCTCTCTCCCCTCTCTCTCCTCACTCCTCTCTCTCCCTCCCTCCCTCCCTCCCTCCCTCCCCCCTCCCCCCTCCCCCCCTCTCTCTCAACCTCTCATCTCGCCTTACTTGCTCTCTCCTTTCCTTCACACACACATATACATACAATAGTACGTACATACATGCACACGCACACACACACACACACACACACACACACACACACACACACACACACACACACACACACACACATACACATAC
>NC_051423.1:30231405-30237045 GCF_015228065.2 Penaeus monodon | reverse complement strand
ATACATATATATACATATATATACTATATAACATTATATACATATTATAAATATACATATATATATATATATATATATATATATATATATGCATTAATATTCTCACTTCTGTATGTAAATATATACATGTATTTCCTTTGTTATTTAATTTTTATATCATATCAAAAGCTTTTAGCAGAAAGTGCGATCCTGAAGGTGTGTTTATCAAAAAAAAATGTAAAAAGTGCATTCATAATGGTGTTATTTAAGTGTTAAAATTGGAGGGCGCTTTTTCATAATTTAGTGTGCATATATCTTGATAGAAAAGGTTATCAAATGATAAAATAAAAGTGAAAATAAGTGGTGTGCATTTTTGAGAAAGGTCAATAATAATAATAATAATAATAATAATAATAGTAGTTATAATAATAATAATAATAATAATAATAATAATAATAATAAAGTAAAGAAAAGAAAGAAATCTTGTAAATGAAAGAAAGCCGGCGCTTTTCCAAAGTCTCTGTCAAAGGCAAAAGTGAGAATAAGTGTCAGTGCAAAGTGCAGCTTTTGGAAGTGCCATTCGAAACACCCCAGCGGCCCAGAGAGGGAAGCTGGCCCATGCTTGAGGGCCGCCCACGCACAGCAAGGGAAGTCGCTGGACCAATCAGCGAGCCTGTTGACCCTTCGGTGTTGATCAAGCGTCCTCCAACAATTTGCAAGGATTCACTCACCCGGATTCTGAAGCCATTTCACGTTCATTGCAAAGCTCAGGATTAAGAGTTTAGGTCACACATGTATACCATATATATGTATATATATATATATATATATATATATATATATATATATATATATATATATATATATATATATATATATATATATATATATATATATATATAATATGTATATATATAACTTTGGTTTTGTATTCTATCTCTTTTGTAAATCTCAACGCTTTTTAAAATCTCCGGAAATCCACCAATTAGCCTGGTTGGTTCAGCTGGAAGGCTAATGGCTCGTGGCCGAACAACCCTGGTTTGCTCTCCAGCAGGATCTCTGTGCCGTCACACACAGCGGGAGTGGTCGGATTGGCAGTCACACGAAAGCTCTCCCCGTCTACTCGTGAAAGGCTTAACTGCTCGTTTCCAATGGGAATCTGTGCTTATTGCTTCAGAGCGCGAGTGGCTTGGGGACAGATTGAGGCCACGTAGGAAATGCTGTGTGAAAAAAAATATATATATTTTTCACTTGTTTTTTGTTTTTGTTTTTTTAGGTTTTAAGATTTTTTTTCTCTCTTTTTCTCTACTATTGTTAATATATCTATTAAAAAGGCTTTTCTTCCTCGCAATAGGAACGCCGTTCTTGCAAGATGTTTCAGTAAACAGCAGAATTGTTTCCGAGTAGTATTTTGTTGTTTTCGGCTGTTACGTAAATTACACTAAATTGAATTACCAAATATAAAAAAAAACTTGGGTCAGACTCGGACACTGTTTTACTTTCTCTCTCTCACTGCTCTTTGATAAAAATTATTAATACACTCAATTTTTCTCCCAAAATGTATGACGCACCTTAAGATCCCATAGAAGTCATATTGCCTTTGAAAATGAAGACCGTTTTAGACTGAATATTGCATTGATCTAATACGCATTACCCTGAGACGTAAACAAAGATGACGCAAACCAGGCGGTTGTTCGGTGAATTGCAGTTAGTGTTAATTGGCCGTTGATTTATGTTGAGTTTATATTCTGTACGTTCTGTAATATTACCAGATGCTTGGTCTGTCTGATCTGGAGAGGTGACAGTGATATCGAACGCGTCAAAGGGGCCGTTGGTGTTTTTTTTTTCCAAGAAAATGACGGCTTCTTTTGTTGTCTCTCTCTGTCTATATCGGTCTCTAACTCACTCGCTTGCTCGCTCTGCCTTCTCTCTCTCTCTCTCTCTCTCTCTCTCTCTCTCTCCTCTCTCTCTCTCTCTCTCTCTCTCTCCTCTCTCTCTCTCTCTCTCTCTTCCTCTGTCTCTCTCTCTCTCTCTCTTCCTCTGTCTCTCTCTCTCTCTCTCTTCCTCTGTCTCTCTCTCTCTCCTCCTCTCTCTCTCTCCTCTCTCTCTCTCTCTCTCTCTCTCTCTCTCTCTCTCTCTTTCCTCTCTCTCCTCTCTCTCTCTCTCTCTTTCTCCTCTCTCTCTCTCTCTCTTTCTCCTCTCCTCTCTCTCTCTCTCTCTCTCTCTCTCTCTCTCTTCTCTCCTCTCTCTTCTCTCTCTCCTCTCTCTCTCTCTCTCTCTCTCTCTCTCTCTCCTCTCTCCTCTCTCTCTCCTCTCTCTCTCTCTCTCTCCCTTTCTCTCTCTCTCTCCTCTCTCTCTTTCTCTCTCTCTCTCTCTCTCTCTTCCTCTCTCTCTCTCTCTCTCGCTCTCTCTCAAAAACAAACAAACAACAGCATACAATTTCTTCCCCCAACAAATCCGTTTTGTTGCACCAAATATTTCATTTCATTGCGACATTATTGCCGAGTTAACGAAATTCTTGGCCGTAATTGGGTGTTATTGAATTCAAAATGTTTGCCGGCTCCGTGGAATTCGATTGTTGGTGTGGCATTAGGCTCATTTCGTCTGTCAAAACGTGTTTTTGTCATTCAATGTAAACTTTGAAATTGAATGAAGCATGTCGTGGGGTGGGAGTTGTGTGGGTGGCCCGTGCATTCGGCGAGGACGTGGGCGGAAGGTGGGGGCGCCGGCTGCGGGGGTACGTTCGTGTGGGCGGTGAAGGGTGGGTAGGGTAGGGGGAGGGGTGTCGATGAGGGAAGGGTGCGAAGGAGTGGGCGTCGGAGAGGGGGAGGGGAGTGGGCAGGGCGTCAATCCCTCCCACGTTGTTTCAACTTCGTCCGTGAGTAGCTTTGTCGCCGGCCTGAAAGGTTTTAGTGGAGCGGGATAATTGGTGGCTGTTTTGATGGGCTGGCTTCGGGGGCGTGCAGAGGCGTGCGGGGGCGTGCGAGGGCGTGTGGGTCCTCCTCCTTCTCCCCCTCCTCCTCCTCATTCCCCTTCTCCTCTTCCTCCCCCTCCTCCTCCTCCTCCTCCTCCTCCTCCTCCTCCTCCTCCTCCTCCTCCTCTGCCTCCACCTCCACCTGCTGCACCTTTTGCCTTTGCTCTTTCCTCCCCCTCCTTTTCTCTTACATCCGCCAAAGCCATAGTGGACTCCTCTTTACCACGGGGCCTTTGGTCTTTTCGAAGCCAAATGCACTATAAAAGAAGATGAATAGGAGGTCTTTGCAGTGGAAAGGAGTGGAAGCTGCCATTCATTTCACACGAAGGACCCTCTTGACACATTCGTTTTTTTCACTGTCACATTCACCAGACGATTGATTTATGATAAGTTATCTTAGGGCATTTAAAAAAAACTGCAGTTGACCATGTCATATGATCATGTGTACTTATGTTACAATTATTTTTGTTAATAGTAAGGTATGCCATGAACTGCTAGAGGATATGTAGAGATATCTGTCCTTGTACATATTATGTAACATAACATTTGATTGTTTTTCCTTAGAAAGTGTGCAGAGATTGTATGGCATCACTCATATACTTTAGGTATTATAGAACTATTAAGACACTGAAAGAATTCTGAGCAGTTCATTAGTCATGCCATGTAGTGGTTACGAGTTTTTGTTTATGGTAATAGTTAAGTTGAACAAAGGTAACATTTAGAATCAAGCATGTTGAACATGATAGAAAGCATGCAAAAAGTTTCAATTAATACGAAATACAAAATATGTCGGAGACTTAGAAAGGGCATGTCCAGAGAGGATGTAATAGAAATGAGAAAGGAAAGTATGGTAGGGTTCCGCAACGAGCACCGTTTAGCAAAGCTTGCCGAAAAGAAACTTGCACACGAGAAAGGTAATTGTGTTGTTACTTTTTACTTTGTCTTCTGTCTGAGGTGAGCTAAATCCTAACGCAGTAGTTGAGGGACTAGCTTTCTTGTTTCTTTCTCCTACGTGTATGTTGGTATAAAAGGAAGTATTTCTCTCCTCGGTTGCTAAACTCGTGTCCTTTGTTTCCTTTGGATGGATGTATATGTTGGTAGTGTTTTTTTTTGTGTTTTAAGTTTGTCGCGGGCATGTGTGGCTGTACTGAAAATGTTTATCACAAAAAAATGGGATTATGAATATCGTGTATTTATTGCTTGATAGGCAGTTGATATTGACAATTGTGTTTCATCAATGATACCGTGATCTCACGTGAATGGTCCGGAAAGATAGAATAGTTTATGAGGGAGAGTTTTTTCCCCATTTTAGCCTCCGGTTTTAAGAAATGTGAGATTAAATATTTTAGGGACATGATTTTATTTTTTTCTTTTCTTTTTAACTTTTTTGTAGTAAAAATTGAGGGTTTTTGGCTGAAGGTAAAGTTTGGAAATTACTCTCCATGTATCTTACGACACCTTTATATGGATGCAACTAGACATTACGCAAAGTCGGCTTTGTTGATTGTAGTATGAGGCAGTTATGCTTGTGGATTGCAGGGCGTCTTGTCTCAGCTTGCTTCTTAACCAAGATTATTTTGCTGCTTCATATTTCATTCAAAATAGCAGTTAATAGAAATCAGTATATTATTATGTACTTGTATTTAAATCTACATTAATACAGTATATAGTATGTTAGGATTTTGCGTAGGTACATCGATTATATTTGTCATTGGGATCAAACGCATGCATTTCGTATATTAGTGCTGGAGTGTATCAGCTGGTGCTCAGCTGATGCTCTCTGCTCGTCGGCTGAGCACTCAGCTTATATATTCTTTCAGTATAGTGAACGGTAAAGGCAAAATTTAAATGTATGTATGTGACACACAGAAGATCGGAGTGGTTTTGTACAAAGCCTACATAATAGGGAAAACCAGCGATGGTAAAACACACAAAGAATACGTGTATAGAAATATACACAAACATGAATCTGAGAATGTTTTTTGGCAAAATGCCCAACACGCCAAGCATCTCTGTGTTTTTTACCATTAATGATTGCATTATTACTTTGTTTCTAATGAGACTTTCCTAGACATGCCAGTTTAGGATACTACACATGTTATAGCGCGCACCGTACATATAGTCTTTGTTACTTGAACAATGTCAGTCCTCCTCCGTTTCTTTAGCATAAGGGTGATTTACTGATATTTAATGATGTCAGTTAAGATTATTTTAGTCTTATTCTTCAAAACTGTAAACTGTGAAATGGGAACGTTTAGGCAGTTCTCCCAATTCATAGATCTAATCACATATGTATGATAGGGATTGTTTTAACATTTCCCAAGAGTATTGTATGGTTATAAACATGAGTATTCTTTTGGATATGAATGTGTCATCGTTATTTCGTGCGCATGAGGTGTATGTATGTCTAAGTGACTCTTTTCAACTCTCTCTCTCTCTCTTTTCTCCTCTCCTCTCTCTCTCTCTCTCTCTCTCTCTCTCTCTCTCTCTCTCTCTCTCTCTCTCTCCCTCCTCTCCTTCTCTCTTCTCTCCTCTCTCTTTCTGTCTCACCTCTTTCTCTCTCTTCTCTCTTTCTCTCTCCTCTTTCTCTCCTCTCTCTTTCTCTCTCTCTTTCTCTCTCTTTTCTCTCGTCTCTCCTGTCTCTCCCCTCCTCTCGTCTCTCCTGTCTCTGTCTTCTCTCTCTGTCC
>NC_051423.1:30201405-30221405 GCF_015228065.2 Penaeus monodon | reverse complement strand
ATGAATATTTCAGTAGTCATTGAAATCTGTTTTATCATATGGTATTTAATAACTTTAACACCAACTCTTGTTGTCTTCTCAGGATGCCATCTCAACATCTGATCCAGTATCAGACTCCTCAGAAAGGTTATCTCCTGTTGACAGTGTTAACAAAGGGGAGAAGACACATCCGAATGTAAATGAAAGTAATGAAAATTCAGACACTTCAAGAATTGCAAAAACAGATAAAGAAGATAGCTGCAAGGACAGTGGGTTTGGTCGCTCAGGTTCTAACATGGACTCATCTCCCGAAGAGTCAGTCTCTGAGGGCACTAGTCAACATATGGGTATGCAGAAAACGTGGAATTCCACATCTACAAATGATGATAGTCAGCAATATTCCACTGATCAGACATCATCAATAAACAATTTGGACCAAGTCCAGAATATAAGTGTACAACATAGTGAAAATAAGCTCGATAATGTATCTATAGACCAAATGGATACCTCTCCTTTAGGACTTGACAATGTCAAGGATAGTGCATGTGACATGAAAGATGAACTGAGTGAAAGAGAAAGTGACCAAGGAGGAAGTGGAGGAAGTGAAGGGGGTAGTGAAGGTAGTAGTCCAGTGCCTGCAATGGGCCAGGAATCCCCAATATCACAGATAGACATTGATAGTAGGGATCCAAATCCTCCACAGTACATTCATAATGTTGAAGATGAAATTCTAACAGCTGTTGGCTCATTGTTAATGGAGGATGGTGGCTGTGACCCAACACCATTAAGAGTAGAGACCATAGATAATATGGGCCAAATGGATGAGGAGGTTAATCAACAAATGTGTTCACCACAGGAATCCATCAAGAGACCCCCAAACAAAGAGGAGTCAGGGTCAAGTGGTGATTCAAGTGAGAAAAAGCCTCCACCTCAGTTGCCAAAGTTACTAAAAAATAAACCCTTAACGGGTCAGAAAAGATCCAGACATACAATGTCACAGAAGATGCTTTCAGAGAGCCAGGAGAATAATGAATCAAGTAACTCAACAGGCTCAGAATGTGATGAGGGCCCCCATGCCAAGAGACCACATCATCAGAAGCCTCACAAGATGCTGAGCAAGCCAAGACCAGCCAAAATGTTGCAGAAGGCGCTACAGGAAAGAAACATCAAACGGAGTAAATTGATGAAGCGCAAAGAGAGCAATAGCATAAAGGCAAAAGCCCTCTTACATCATCACCCAACAGCAGATGACATTTCGAACTTACTGAAGGAGTTTACTGTTGACTTTATGCTTAATGGGTATTCCAATATGGTACAGGGTTTAAGACTACAAGTTATGTTACCCTACCAGATTGATCTTGACAAATCTCATGTTTTGTGGCTCATTACATATTTCCTGCGCTTTGCTGTTGAGCTGGATTTGGAGCTCTCACAAATTTGCCCAGTTTTATCTGTTGATGTAAGTATTAGCAAAGTTCATTCATAGATCAAGATGTTTTTTCAGACTTTTTCAGATATTACTTTTATTGATTGTAATAATTGGGATATCTTTTGAACTTGCCTCAATTTACAAATTGTCATTCATATGAGGGAAAAAGAACAATATATTTCAATATATATGTATACAAATTTAAATATTTAATTGCCTTATTTGACACAGTTTATTAGATAAATATGTTATACTGTTTTTTCCTGAACGTCTATAATATGAAAGCCAAATATTTTGTAAATTGGTGGTTGTTTGTGTATATGAAATATATCCAGTATGTTACACAGTTTGCAGAATTTTAGACAGAAACAATATGCTAATGTAGAGTGCCTTTTCCAGGTGGTTTCATACTTGGTATATGAAGGAGTAGTTATGCAAGAAGAACTGGAACAAGCAGTCCGTTCTGGTGAAGACAACCTGCTCCCTCATGTCAGACGCCTGCATCTTGTGGTTACAGCTCTTAGAGAATTTTTTGTAGCTTTAGATGTCTGTTTGAAGAAGGAGCAGAACCTATGTAATGCTGGGAATTTATTGCAGATAAAAGGTTTGATCACATTACTTGAATTGGAGATAATTAGTGGATGCAGTTAAACCTAAGGAAGGAAGCAAGATGGAAAATTGAATGATATAGCTGTTAATTTAATTATTTGACATTCTGTAGTTTTATAGTAGTATCACTTGGATTTGATAGGTTTGAGACTGCATGTAAATGATTTTTTTTAACCAAATGAATTTTTTATAAATATAGTGGATATTTATTTTCAGAGGAACTAGGGCAACTTGTTGAAGTCCGACAGTTGTTCGTCTTGTTGATACGCATGTACAGGCCAGGGGTATTGAACCTCAATTATCTCCAAGATCTCATTACAACAAATCATCGATTCTTGACAACTCAGGAGGGCAACAACCTCACAAGTGCATCCTTGCAGTGTTTCAACATTGTAAATCACATCAAGCAGTAAGTAGATTCACTTGGAGCTGAATTATAAATAAGTCTTTTGTAACTTGGAGTGCATTGCATCCTCAGTAATAATTGCTGAATACATTTTTTCCATATTATTCTATTTGTATATTCTATTGCTTTTAGGTTTGCCACCATGGACATGATGCGTCAATATGGCCGTCTCCTCGAAAACTTCAACATCAATGATGAAACCGTAAATGACTGCATATTCACAATGATGCACCACATTGCAGGAGACTTGCGTAATGTTAATGTTTTACTGCAGCCACCAATTTTGAGAGTATTTCTACGCATTTGGAAAGAAGGCTTTGAATTGTGTGCCGTAAGTTTTTATGATGTAAAATGCATCATTTATCTTCAGATATCTTGACTTTTGTATGGAAGATATGATCCCAACTATTTGATATGAACTTTATAACTAGGTATATGTTTTAAGACTTCATTATACTTCTGTTTCTGAATACCTATTCTAAACAAAGACTGACTGTTTCAGGACTGGGCGGATCTCATAGAATATGTATTAAGAAAATGCACTCGTGTTCGCACAGAACACCCAAATAAGGAAAAGAAAGACACACAGAAACCAGTGTCAGAACCTCTCGGCATTGAACTGACGTAAGAATTGATTGAGTAGATAACAGTGTTATTATGCAAAAATGGTATTATTATCAGTTACTTTAGTAAATGCATCAAAAGGAGTAGTATATCCTGTGTGGAACACTTTTAAAGAGTTTTAGAATAAGTTACACCATTGTATTTGAATCAAAAGATTAATTGTTAGATATGAAGATATACTACTTTTGTGTTTTTGATAGATTTTGATACTGTCACTTTGTTTGTCCCTTAAATCAAACACTGAGTTTTCTCCTTGGGCCTTTAGGGATGAAGACCTAGACCAGCTCTACTCTCTTTACACTGCTTCCACCAGTGAGCAAGATTTAATGGACAAGATCAAGGAAATATGCTGCGATGATTCAATTGAAGAACCTATTAAGAAAGAAGTATTTAAACTTTATTTTTTCTTGTTTGTGTGTGTATGTGTGTGCATGCGTGCGTGCGTGTGTGTGTGTGTGTGTGTGTGTGTGTGTGTGTGTGTGTGTGTGTGTGTGTGTGTGTGTGTGTGTGTGTGTGTGTGTGTGTGTGTGTGTGTGTGTGTGTGTGTGTGTGTGTGTGTGTGTGTGTTTGAGTGTTTGATTGTGTGTGTGTGTGTTTGTGTGTGTGTTTTGCATATACATGTGAACTAGTGAGGAAGTGCACATACATGTCTGTCCTTTAGTGTGCTTGTGCATAGTGTGCGTACAAGCAAGGTGTATGTATACGTGTGTTTATATGGATATTTATATGTGTACTTATGCACACTTACATATAAATGTATATGTAAGTCCTTACTGGATGATTGGTCAACTGGGCTTATAAGTTTGCTAACTTAAAACTGATGTATGCAAGGATACACCTTTTTTTCATGGGCCTGGGTATGTGCTTGTGTCGTGTATCTGTGCAAAAGAGAGGAAAAGTCAACTTGAATAATTATCATAACACCTTTAATGTAATGTACTAATGTTTGTAATATGCAATAGTTTTGTTACTTCTACTTTTCTTGACTAGTATTTTCCATGACAGGTTATCCAGAAGTTGCTTGCCCGAGGATTTATAACTACAAGTGAATGTTCAAAACTTTGTGCTGAAATACCACCAGTGAGTTTCTGTAGTCTTTTTCTGTAATTTTTAAAATCTTTAAATTTTTCATAAGAATCTTAGAATTTAAAAATTTTCACTGTGAGAAGATTCTTTGTTTGGTTGGTTTTCAAGTTGCCTATATCCTGCATTTTTTTCACAAGATCGAGCCCCTGGCCAGCAAGAGTGAGGGGGCCCTGAGTGTGGAGTGTGATGTCATGCAAGTGAGCAGTGACTCTGAGGAATCCATGGATGCACCACAGCCTGCACCAGAACCTACACTCAAGAACATTAACAAAAAGTATTCTGAGAAGAACATCAACGAAGTTCACGAGATGATGCCACTGCTTGGCCCACTGAAAAGTAAGAAACTGGCATCGCAGGAGGTTGACAATGCAAAGAACTTGGAAGAGAAGATCATCCCATTGCACAAGGAAACAAGTGATTCAGTACAAGGTTTGTTACTTGAAGTTGGTTTGTAAGTGATATCAGATTTGATATTTGATATCTTTTTTGTATGAAGTAAGCAATTTTTTAGCTTAGACAATTTGACAGATATGTTGTATCATAGAATGTGTGTCTGAAATGCCAAGAAATATATGATAGAAAATTATGCTTCAGAAAATTAGAAATGATTCTGAAATAACTATTTTTCGCATATATTATATGTTTGCTCTTAGGTGCTTCATCAGACAAGACAGAAGAAAGTGCAGAAAGCAACATGACCTGTACTGAAGATAGCACTGACTGGGATGACAACACTACCATTACAATGCTTATAGGTATGTACTGTCTTTGATGTATTGCCTTAAAATTTTTCAGGAAAGTGTTTGGGAACACTGTGTAATAACCAGTTCATTGTTACTGCTTAATAGTCTTTTTTTATCATATTTTTCTTTCAGGCCAACTTAAAGAAGAAGGCTATGGGGCTCAGGTCCAGTGGTTGCAACTTCAACTCTTAGAAGCCTGTTATTCAAAGCTGAAGATGGTTGGCCCAAATCTACCAAAAGCAGAACCTGTTCCCTGTCATTTCACGTGTATGTCTTTGTTTCGTTGTTTGTTGATATTTGTTAAATCTTGCGTTTTAAAGGCAAGACATTCAGTTCAAAGATCAAGACATAAGATTTTTTTTTTTTTTATGGTGTCTTAGTTTTATCTTCTTTCCCCTTTTTTACAGTATCAAACCAATCTATACCACTAGTACCTTGGACAAGTGAGCAGGAAGAAGCTTTTTCCTCCTTAAAGTTCCGCCAGCTGCTTGGAGAGCTAGGCTTTCACCTTCCTTCTGACACAGGCAAAATCTTCCCAAGAATTCCCCACTTTTGGTGTCCGGAAGTACTATTTATGGTGGCAAAACGTCTTGGACCCATTAATAGTAGTGAGTATAAACATGTGAAATTGTAAATAGTTTCCACGCTATCAGTTTCATATTTACAAAATTGCAAAATATTTTCCAACCTTATATATGCATCATAGTTATAGTTTTTTTGCATGACAATCAGGAAATCAACTCACTTTTATCATTTCTTTACTTCTTGTTGGCATTTCATCAATTTCCTTTTCTTTTTCTAGTCATATTTCCACTAGCTGCAATTGCTTAAATTGCAATCAGGAATATGCACCTACTTTATTTTATATACCAAGATCTTGGACTGAGCAGAAATACACACAAAAATCCAAGTATTGATTATCTGAATTGCTTTCCCATCCTTATAGGTCAAATACGAAGCCTTTGACAAAATTTCAGATATAGTTACTGTTGAGAACTTGGAAGTGCAGTATAAATATCTCATGTTGTCAGTTTACAGGTGACAATTAAGGTATCATATAAAGAATTAGCAGCATTTATAAAAAATATTTCCAGTAGAGTGTAATTAGAAATATTAGTAAGTCACTAAAAAGGTTGATTGCCATGATCTCAGAAATCTTGTTGTTATTCTCTTTGTCATTTCAAAAGGTACATGTGTTTCCATAGAAATAGGTGCAAAGAGTGGAGGCATTTTGCAATGGTCGATAAGTATGTGTGTTATGATACACGAGTTTGTTTGAATTCAAAGATTTCATTACAGTTACTTCACATTGCATGCAATGCATCTTCTGTTTTTTTTTTTTTTTTTTTTTTTTCTCTCTTTGTCTCTCTAACAGTAAAAAAGTTCATGATTTTAAAGCTGATTTTATGACTAGAAGATTCTTTTTCTATTTTTATTTCATACCATTAATACAGTCAATGCCAGTTTTTAATATCAGTTATTATTAACATTTAAAATGAATAAAAGTATTGTTTTGTTATTTAACTTTGTGAAATTAACCAGTTACTATCCCTCTACAACTGGTACTTTTCTACTTGGCATGCTCACTGCATATTGCATTGCTCTTTGTAGTTTAGGTACTTGAACTAATGCTTATAGTAACCAGAACTGGGACAGACTTCTCCACTACCTTGTTATGATCTGATGTTGGGTTAAATGTAAGAAATTTTAATCTTTCTCTTTAGTATTATTATTTTTCTTTTCCTTTTTTCTTGCCTCTTTTTTATTTTATTTTATTTTCTTTCTTAGCTCTTCGACCTGTGCTTGCTGCTTCTCCTGATCTTCCTCCTCTTCCTCCTTAATCTCCACTCTGTCTTCTAGATGTTTAGACTCTTTGTTTCTACCCCTCCTCTCCTCTTCATCTTCACCTCCTCCTTCTCTTCCTCCTCCTCCTCCTCCTCCTCCTCCTCCTCCTCCTCCTCCTCCTCCTCCTCCATTCATTCTAGTCAGTTTAGCTTTAGGACTCAATTTTTATTTCATTTTTAAGATTAAAGATAATTCACTTATTTCTCTATTTAGTATTTTCTGCAGTTTTAACTTTTCAATAATCTAATGATCTGTATTTTTGTTTATTCTGTAACTGGATGTGTATTTGTTTTGTCATTGCACAACTTAGAGCCCCAACTTGCAAGTAATTCATCATTCATCTTATGCAAATGCTCTGTGAAAAATAATAACCATATCAAATACATATTGATTTTGTGGATAATACAAATATATAAATTACTCCATTCTATACAGAAATTTATTCCTGCCATAGAAAGAATAGTTTTTGCTGTGGCTGCTGTTTTTTTTTCCTTTGTTTCCATTCATATCACTGTATTTTTACTACCTTCCAATCCTGCACATTTACCTAGTAACTATTTTTTTTTTTTCCTTTCCTTTCCTTTTTTCTTCAATGGGACTTTCCTTCTTCAGATGTAGCCAGAAGTAGACTTTGTATGGAAGTCACAAGAAGAATGTTCATTGATGTAAAACATATATTTCAGGTTCCTTGAGGGTGTCTGTCGAATGGATGCAGGACATGATGCAGCAAATGCGGGCCATGACCCTCACTGGTGCCCTCGGTACCCTTGGCACTCAGTAAGTCTGTCATAAGCACAGTGTTGGATCCAGATAAGTTTAATGTGTAATCTTATAGCTTGCAGTTAAGCAGTCTGAGTGGATTGTGTGGGGAGAGATTCTTGTGATTTAGATACAAGATATGCCCATTATAATGAACCTGGCATTGTGAAACTCCTGCCAGATTTGGCATCACCCATCCTATTTCCATAGATACTTGTTGACATATATAGTACAGTAACAGTACATATTGCTTATATACTCACTGAACGAAGTGAAATTTTTCCATATGTCTCGCCATACTTGTTTATTTGCAGTTACAAAAAAATACATGAATAAATTAAAAAAATGACTGGCATTCAGCCATCACTATGTTTCTTTATTATATCAAAAATGATTATGTTTCTCAGTGGGATAAACATGTGCCCACTTTATTCATTCAATGTGTGAACATTATAAAAGGATGGCTCAGATGGGGCATTTCCCAAAAATCACCCAGAGTACCAGTGTCCTTTGAAATTTGACCACTGCAAAATTTTGTGCTCAGCCTACCTTACTTGCCACTTCATCACAAACTCAAGTAACAGACTTTCAGCAGAAAATTAATCAAGGACACAAAGTCCTGTAACCATTATTAAATATGGTTAAATATTTTGTGGCTGTTTTACAATAGTTATTCCTGAGTTTAATGAAATTGTATGAGTTGCAAAAGTGAATTATGGTGAGTAACAGAGTAGCAAAATAGTACGCTTAATTATGCTGGTTGCATTCCCTGGCACTCCACAACCTTTTGTTCAGATACATAGCAACTTGTATGCCAAGGGTAGTTTTTACACATGGCATGAAACCCACCCACCTGCCCTCATCATATATATAAATATATATATATATATATATAATAATATATAATAATATATAAACAAATATATATATATATATATATATAATATATATATATATATATATATATATATTAATATATTATTATATATTATATATATAATATATATATATATATATATATATTATATATATATATATATATTATATATATATATATATATATATATATATATATATATATATATATATATATATATATATATATATTATATTTTATATTATATATTTATATTATTATATTATATATATATATATATATTCTATTATATATATAAATATATATATAGATATATATATATTATATATATATATATATTATATATATATATTATTATATATATAATATATATTATATATATAATATATATGATATTATATATATATATATATATATATATATATATATATATATATATATATATTATATTAATATATATTATATATATATAATAATAATATATATAATATTATAATAATTATATATAATATATATATATATATATATATATATATATATTATAATATACATATATAATATATATATATATATATATATATATATTATATATATATATTATATATATATATATATATATATATATATTATATATATATATATATATATATATATATATATATATATATATATATGTATGTATGTATGTATGTATGTATGTGTGTGTGTGTGTGTGTGTGTGTGTGTGTGTGTGTGTGTGTGTCTGTGTGTCTGTGTGTCTTTGTGTCTGTGTGTTTGCTGAGACTTTCATATTATGCATTTGGCATCATGCAGTCAATAGAAATTATCACCTCAATCAGTGTTATTTTTATATAGAAAATTGCACCTTGTAATCCATTGTCAACTAAGGATTTCAGTTCTAATTTTCAGGAACATCCCCTACCATTTGTAAAAGTCAATATTCTTTTTGAAAGTCATGTTTTTCACATGTTACACCTCTAGGAAGGAAGCCTTGGTTCTTACTTTGCCAGGAATATCACCCACCCATCTTAAAAGTTAAGGGTTTAGTTGAATGACAGATGGACTGATGGACAGACACTTCACAATATTTATAAAGTTTCATGTAAGACAGGTTATGTGTAAGCCTCAAACCTTTATGTAGACTTGTTAATGTTGAAGTAACTTTCTTATTTAATATGATAGTCATATGAATATCATGTGGATAAGCTTAAAAATTGTGGAAAAGGTTTGCATACGTGATCTCTATATATTCTAAAATTTTGGTCAGTGAGCAAAGAAAATCCCTTATTAAATAAGCATAAATGATTTAGCAAAGGATATACAAGGTATGAAAGAGTAATTCTCTTGTGCATCTCATTCACATTTTCTTATTTCACATCATTCTAAAGGAGATGTAAGATCAAGGCATAGATTTATACTGTGCTTTGTGCATTTATTCTTTCAGTTGACCATTCTCATTCACCCTTTTTTCTGGTAGTTGGCCACACATACAACCTCCTACTCAGACTACCAAAAATCCAATGTTAGGCAAACAAAGGATTACAACCCTTTGTTTAATTTTCAGGGTTCTTTTACATACTTTATTTTTTATTTTATGGATTATTTTTAAGCATATGTATGGGAGCTGACTCACATAGGATGATACTTAACACAAGACCTTTTAAGCACGTAGTAACTTATCTTCATCTTAAAGTACACACCTATATGTATCAGTCTTAAAACATTGAAACATAGAATCCAAGTATCAGGTTATGGCATCATAAAGAAATTACAAATATTTTGCACTGCAAACTTAAATCTAATGTTAGATGATTTATAAACCAATGTTTAATGCATTTAATACCTCTGATTATGCCCAAAGCCAGAGAGAGAGAAAAATATATTTTACCCATTTTTACCTCCCCCTTTTTATATATTATCCAGAGAATAGACTTGCATATTTACAAGTTGGTATGGATTCTCAAAATAGAGATTCTTCATTCATTACATTGTGCCTAGTTATCTGGATCCACCTGTGGAATAACTTGTTTTAGTTGTTACAGATTCTAAGATGACATATCCAGTATGATTATGGCTTTTAGAGGTCCAACTTTTGCAAATGAAGAACAGTAGAAAAATATATATGATTAGGAATGATATGCAGATGTATATGCCTAATAATATTATTATATTGTAAGCTTTTCCAGTGTTTCGTTACATCCTGATAACTTGATAATATAACTTTATTCTCTGCTTATTCAGAAATGATTAACTGATTCCTTCCTCTGATTTACAATATCTGTGGCAATGTCATTATCATGTATTTAAAGAAGGAAATCTTTTTATGAAATATTAATGATTTATAAGTTAGAGATGAAGAAAATTTATTTTACATTAGTATTTATCATGGATATCTGTCCTCTTAATAATTTAGATAAATCTGTAAAACACACACAGACACCATTCTACCTGGACTTTGGAGATCAGAATAATGTTGAATGATGAGTGCGGGGAACTTTCTTATTGAAAATGATTTTTGGTCAAGGCAAATGTTCTTGGTTTTATTCTTTGTAGGTACTAACTGACACTGCCCACTTCAGGTCCCAGACTGGCTACAAGAACTGAAATCAACATGTCATGTATTGCCCTGAAAATGTAGAGTACTAAAACATTAATGCATAAAAAAGTTACATGATCTTACTGAGGTGTCATTACTGGATCAGTATATGACTAATGATTTTCAGTTTTGTCATCAAGATTGGTGTGCTTTATCTTGATTTGTTGATATCTCTGTGTCTGTTATCCTTATTTGATATGATTTTTGTTTCATGAGGTATGTTACAGTTGGAAATAAACTAAACAAATCTTCCTTGTCTTTTGTTTTCTTTACTACAGAGGAGATGACGACACCGCTGTCCTCAAGGATTCGTCATTGCTTGATTGTGATGACTCCTCTGAACGAGTTAGTGATTGCTCCATGGAAAACAATCGCTCAAGCCCCACATCACCTGCATCCTCAATAGATGAGAAACTGACTCTGCTACACGATGAAGAGACCGAGAGTAGTGAATTTTCCCAAAGGTTGGTATATGCCTTGTAGAACTTTGTTTTGATTTTCTCACTTTTTGCAACCCAGCAATAGTAGCAAATAGCAGATTTTGTTTAATTTTTTAGCATCTCAATCCAGGGCCATTCCACAGCTTTTCTTATTTGTCTGAACAGCATGTTTCCACAATAGATACTCAAGTTTCTGAAATATCCTTATTTTTCAAGCACTCCTAATGTCATTTTTTGGATAAAGTATCTCACCACTTTTGGTTATTTAGATCATGATATTTCTGTGCCTTTATCTTTAGTAATACATTAAATCACTGTCATAAATTATATATAGGTAACTTAATGCTAAGGCTATTGTGGGATTAATTAGGTCCCATAGATGATGATTAAAGAAAATGTATAAATCATATCACATATATAGGACACAGATTGCACCAAGTCACTAAGAAGTTGTGAGACCTTTTATTTTTGATATCTAAATAAGTTCCACATATACTTTTGTAAATTACCTTAATTTCTACTTTGTTAAGTTCTCTTTTTTGTTTTTTCTAAAGAACACTATGGAATGGTCCTATATTTGATATAATATTTGCTTACCAGTGTACAGATTTCCAAGAGCCTTGGTAATTTCCCTTTTCCCAGAAATTAATTGAGTCTTTTTAACATCAGACTAGCTGATTTTTCTGAAGAAGATTGCATAATCTTATTTTTTCTTTAGACTGTATTTTTTCTCCTGAAGAATCGTTAATGTCCTCTCCCCTCGAAGGTAGGTAATGCCTTTCCTTTCCAGAGTAAAAATCGTCCAACCCAGTTTTCTGTTAGTAGTTTTTTTTTCTCTCAACAATTCATTAATTTGAGCTTAATACCTTTGTTCTTTGAATATTATTATTAGCTGCTATATCAATATGAAACATAGGTCTATATAAATAAAAGAATAGTTAGCCCTCTGTATAAATAGAGTTTATATTATATTTCATGATTGAATCAATGGACAAAGAGTAATTTGTAGGCAATGATTGTTCATGATTTTGTGTATGGAACAAGTATATTGTTGCTTAATTATCTCATTGTAAAATAATTTTAGGGCTAATATCAGCATTTGGAATAGAGACAATTTTGAAAGTATGATTAGTCCAAGTTGTTTGTTGGAAATGTTTTATCTCTTGTGGAAAAACAGTTTTATATTAGTTAGCTCAGTTAAGCAAGATTTTTTGAAAGCAGATGACAAATATAAATGAGATTTTTAAATTTTAAAGAATTATTGTGATTAAGCCACTGTTGGATCACAATACAAAAGAGATGATTACTTTTCTTCTGCATTAAAGATCAGTGGAAGCCAGATTTAACACAAAATAATTTTTGACATGTGCAATGCAAGTTTAGAACTTAGCACTACAGTGAGGCAGTTTATTGGTAACACTTTTTTAGACATTAGATGATACGTGGACTCCTCTATCAGCATGGAACGGCAAGTGCATTTTGTTTGATAAGACAGTGAATGAACCTTTTACATTTATCTATTCCAACATTGGGTAGAATAAGCTGTGCTTTAAAGTAAGTATTAATAACTGTAGGGAAAAGCTTCAGGATTTGTAAAGTATGATAAATGTAGATTTATGTTTTTAATTAGTTTCTTTTTTCTTCTTTTTCTTCTTCTTCTTCTTCCTTATTTTTCTTCTTATTAATTTTTCATACATTTTGTCATATTTTATACATTTTGCTTCCTTTTTTTCATTTACTTATTTATTATGTTTATTCAATATGTTTATCAGCAACCTGCATTAGCAGAGGTAAATGTAGATTTAAAATAAAGATGTATATCCTGGTCCAAGTAAGTACTGTGTATTGCATTTAGAAACTCTTTTTTTGCTTGGTTGCTTTATAAGGATAAGAATTAAAATGTTTTTACATTATAAAAAAAAAAAAGATTAAAGTTCCTACACATGCGTCATGGATGTTCTGTTTTTCTTTTATTTATTATTGCAAATGTGATGTTTTGCATCTAATTGATTTTCTGTGGTATTATAAAATCAGTTGTCAAAAAATGCCTACATGATAAACATATTTGCATTATCATTAACTTATTTCATGCAGGGAATAATGGAAAATATTTTGTTGTTGAAAATAAGAATAGTCTATAGCTTAACAAAGGGTATGGATGCTTTTGTATGTTCTTGTGTTGGTGGGGGGGGGGGGTGCATATGTGTGTGTGTCTGTATATGTGTATATGTCAGTGTGTTGCTGCTAAAAAATTAAGAAAAAAAAAATGTCTAAGACTACCATGAACATAGAAGTCCATTATAATACTTCTTTTAATCTGAAATGTATCTTTATGATGTGTAACAATATAGAAGTCTGAAAAAAAAAGAAAATAATAATAATAATAATAATAATAATGTACAAGATTTAGAGAATTTTGATGTGTCTGATGTAGTCAGAGTGATTTCATTGTTTCTTTATTTTATTAGAATCCCTATGGCTGGTTTGATGGTATCTCCAGCAGGCGTACCAGCTGGTCATGAGAATCAAGATGACCCAGACAGCTTAATGACATCTCCAGTACAAGTAATATCAACAGCTGATGATGTCATGATGATGTTATCAGACACTGAAGAGGCTCCTGCATCTGTAGAAGTACCTTCTCTGTGTTCTGAAAACCTTGAAGTGAAAATGGACACGTAGACTTTTTGGAATGCTTTAACATCAGTCAGACATGTCATGAAGGATTAATGTCAGTAATGTCAGTGTTGATGAGTTAAAAAAGTGTGGTGGATGAATATAAAATCATTATGATTGAAGTCATTCCAACAGAAAATAAGTGAAGTTGTTTAATAATTTATCTAGTTTTTAAGATAGTATATTTTTTTTAATGTGTACATAGTTTGTTAAATGGACTGTACGACAATGTGTTTCAAGCACAGGAAATTGAGTAGTGCAACAGCAGTTGCACTACTCACCCTATGCATGGATGAAATATTGAAGTATAATTTTTTTTATGAAGAATTATTCATGTATAGCTGTATATTTATACTGCTAATGCAAAATTTCTTATGTTTTCATGAATCATTACACATGTACAGTTGTTCATACTTAAACATCCCATACACATAAAGCAGGCACTAGGGGAGCAAATTCTTAGCTCTTGAGTACAAATTATATTACCATGAATAGCAGGACCATTTTACTTTAACTGTACTGGTCTTTTTTGAGGAAAGAGGAAAGTAAGTTATTTTTTCTAGAAATGATTCTTGGCAAGCTGTGATAATGATATATATATGTGTATATATATATATATATATATATCTTGTGAAAAAATTCAGATTGTGCCATAGAATTGTTAGAATTTTCCTCTTGTGATCAGGTACTTGTTTATGTAGATTTGTCATGCAGGACAGTAGTTGAACAGGCCTGCCTTTGTAGAAAAACTTATAGTAAGTTTGGATCTCTTTCATTATAAGATCATGTTCCTCTAGTCCTTCAAGTTCTTGACTTCAAGCTCAAAGCAAAATATATTTCAGGTTTTTGTGTTAATCTTTTTTTATTGTTAGGCATACTTTGCAATGTCCTCAGTGTAATGTATATATTTGTCCATATGTCAGTAAAATATTTATAGATAATGGATTTTCTTTACCACAATATAAACTGTAATTCTGCATATGCCCTAGGTAGATGTGAATGTATGACTGCTACTTTAGCTGTCTGATGCAACGGTTTGGCAGTTTCTTTCCAATATTCCGGGAAACAGGAGTGTGTTTATATGTTATATCATAATTTATTTGCAATACAGCAAATGTTACATGATCATTCATAGAACTAATACTGTAATTTCCTGGCTCTCTCTCTCTCTCTCTCTCTCTCTCTCCCTCGCTCTCGCTCTCTCTTCTCTCCTCTCTCTCTCTCACTCTCACTCTCACTCTCACTCTCACTTCTCACTCTCACTCTCACTCTCTCTCTCCTCCTCTCTCTCTCTCTCTCTCTCTCTCTCTCTCTCTCTCTCTCTCTCTCTCTCTCTCTCTCTCTCTCCTCTCTCTCTTGCTCTCTCTCTCTCTCTCTCTCTCTCTCTGCTCTCTCTCTCTCTCTCTCTCTCTCTCTCTCTCTCTCTCTCTCTCTCTCTCTCTCTTTCTTTCTTTCTTTCTTTCTTTCTTTCTTTCTTTCTTTCTTTCCCTCCTTTCCTCCTCATCCTCTCACTTTCTTTTTCTCACTCTCCCGTTTTCACATAATTATACTAATTACATTCTCTTTTTAATGATTATTTAGAGAGAGAGTGAGTGAGTGAGTGAGTGCAAGAGTGAGAGCATAAGCGTGGAGGGTGAAGTGTGTGAGTGAGTAAGGGTGTGCATGTGTGAGTGAGTGAGTGAGTGAGTGTGCGAGTGTGCAAGAGAGTGTGAGTGTGAACACTAGCATGTAGGGTGTAGTGTGTAAATGAGTGAGTGTGTGCATACATGAGTCTGTTAAACCATGTATATACATAAACACTTAAAAATACACTTGTTTCTGGTATCATGCACATTTCATTGTCACCAGTGCAGGATGAGGAATGTCAGATCGACATAGCACCTGCATAAAATAGTTCTTCAAAGTATGAGTCACAAGGTGGTGATTAATGGACAGCTGCATCCCATATATAAAAAGAAAAAAAAACAATATTGCAAAATATCAGACTAACAAGTGTAGAAAAGACATTCAATAGGGTGGTAAATATAACACATGAGACCTTACAGGGTTGAGTATCAACCAGTAGATCGGGATCTGTGCAGCTACCTCTGCAGTGATGTTTTTTACCCATGGCCTTTTGTACTGAAACATGACATAAATTATCATGTGAGTTATACACTCTGGGAATGAATTGTGACAAGAGGTGAATAACCATACATTTTGTATTCCGGTTTAACTACTTATTTATATATCTAATGAATATTTCGTTGCAAACAATGGGAAAACATGGGGTAGCAGTATATTGTATGTTCATGTATATGATAATGGTATCAAGACGTACTCAAGGCACAAACAAGGCATCAGACAAATGTCATGTAATTACAGTTGTCATATGCTTTTCAAGTAGAACTTCATTCAGAGTCGTTCAGTAACAGATTAGTAACTTACTCACATGCACACATATCTGTCTATCTATCTATCTATCTGTCTAATATATATATATATATATATATATATATATATATATATATATATAATATATGTATATCTATATATCTATATATATATATATATATATATATATATATATATATATATATATATATATAAATATATATATAATATATATATATAATATATTATGATTATTATATATATATATTATATTATTATTATATATATATATATATATATATATATATATATATATATATATATATATATTTATATATACATTTATTTATATGTATGTATTATAGTCCTTATTTCCGCCGTCAAAAACTGTCGTGCTATACTTTTCAATGACCGCCCCTATTTATGGGGGCGGAGTCATACATAAACTCCTGCACCTCGCTGAAGAGCGACGATGACCCTCAACCTCCTCATGGAGGCAAACCTTCTCGCCATGGAATCACGAATTGATCTAATGGCAGCTCAGTTCCTTTCAAAAGTCATCCAGGGAACACAAACATTAGACAAAAAATAATCAGACACCTAGAACTAGACCACGAGCTGTTTGCAAACAAGTCCAGGCTGTCTTACACAGCCAGGGTGTTGATACGCTATCAGTTCAAAGAACAACTACTTGCCAATGGCATGGACTCCCCCTGCCCCGACTTTATTGAAATCCTGCCGTGGACACAAACCTTGATCGAGTTTTCTGTTATAAGCTTGTCAAGGAGAAAGAATCAATACACCATGCCTAGTCTAAAGGCAGAAGCTGAGAGGCTCATTGCAGACATCACGCCTCCGGGTAGTAGAACGAACCTACTTCACGGATGGATTAGTCGTTACCTTAAATACACTGCAGACGCCGACTTTGCAGCAAGGGATGCCGCACAATCCATGAGGGTAACAGAAATCGCCGCCTCGCTACAGGCAGAGGCTGTTGCGATCATGGGAACCCTAGCCCACGCGTCCCTGAGGGAAGGACACGTGTCATACACACAGACTCGAGGGCAGCCATTGACTGTCTACAGCAAAGCTCACCCAAAGACAACATCTACCTCCTGACCACTGTCCTCACCATAGCACAGAGGATTCTTGCTCAGGGTAGAAGAATAATCATAAACTGGGTCCCCAGCCACATTGGCATCAGAGGGAATGAGCTTGCTGACAGACTAGCTGACATTGCAGGGGTATGCCCCCAAATCCCATGATCATAAAACCAAGCTGAAAAGTCTTCAGGTAAGAAGTGTAATGTCACAGCTCGTGCCTTCTTCCTGCAGCTTAGAGAGAAAACGAGATCCTCCCCTCGGCCAGATGGTGCTCAGACGCCATAGGCTGTGAGCGACTGGCACTCTCTGAAGCAAACAATAGAGGTACCGAAGTCATTCTTCACAGAATCAGACTAGGTTACCATTGCGCATGGCCGATCATAGAGACAATTGACCATGAAAACAGGTGTTGCATGCACTGTGGCGAGCCGAACGCCATGTTGGTACATTACTTACATAAATGTGAGCACACAATTTATGTGACATTGTCCGTCCACAACAGCCTCCGGGCTGGTAATTAGATTATGCCGCATGCTTACATCATGGCGGCAGGAGCGCCTGCTGGCATTCCCGCCACCACGGTAAGCATAGAGTGTCAGAGAATAAAATGAAACAGCCATAAATAGCTGACACAGGCGGGCCATGTGTATGAAGGCCCAGGCGAAGCCAGAACTTCGCAAATCGCAAACGAATGAACGAACGCTGATGAGTGTGGGGAGCGCCTCTTCCTGGGTGGAAACTGAAAGAAAATGGGAAGCTCAAATTTGATGCTTCACTCTATGATGTATTTATTCAGCAACGATGAGGATGTTATATATATATATATATATATATATATATATATATATATATATATATATATATATATATATTTATACATGCACACACATACACACACACACACACACACACACACACACACACACACACACACACACACACACACACACACACACACACACACACACACATATATATATATATATATATATATATATATATATATATATATATATATATATATATATATATATATAACGTATATGCACACATATATATATGAATATGTATATATATTTATATAATGTACATATGCATGTTTTCCTCTCAATTTCCATTTATTATGGGGATATGAATGAAGATATTCTTCATCTATGACCATAATGTGATCCGAAGAAATATCCCTCAATACTTAGGCAATATGGGAAAACATATGAACATTTCACTAGATCGTCATGCTCTAGCATCAAAATATGTATCTTGAAAATCTACACTATTATCGTAGTGAAAATGCTTTCATATTATTAAGGCCATGGCTAAGAATAGCGAAACTCAGGTTAATCTTTCGTACGCCTACGCTCTTAATTAACACATTTCATTGTCATGCACAGGTAACAATAGTCATTGTTTTTATTATATCATTTATGCATTTGCCTTGGGAATATTCAGGCTTTCAAAAGTGTTCCATGACGAATGAGATACGGGAAAATCTCAGACAGATTCATGTTTTGTTTACAGAATGTGTTTGAATGGTCAAAAAATATTACGGAAATCTAGATTATGTTTTACATAATCAGTTTATTTCTTGTTTACGTATAATTGAATATGAAGGCGTAAACACTTGTATCCTTTAAATGCAATTAATATCAATCAGTAAAAAGTGACATATTAAAAATATTTAAAGGAATGTGACATCCGAAACCGATGTCGATAGTCGAAGGAAAAAGTATGGTGGGAGGCGCTTAGGGCCCGTGCATTTTCAATTAATTTCGGTAGTTCTAAATCGTTTTATATGTAAATTTAACATGATAAGTAAGAATTGCTATTTCCTAATGTAATATCAGTAAAACAGTGGTTAACAATTTAATATAATTAAAAAATAAAATCAAATTCGTCAACTGAAGCACGCTTCTTAGGAATAGGGTTGGAGTCGAGACTTTGGCAAAAGCGTAGGAGCATGGCATGTCGCTGTCGCGACCGGCGCGGGCAAGTCTCGCGAATGAAATTAGTGACAGTTTCTAGTGTGGTAAGTTTTTTTTTTGTCAACGGAAATAAGGCTTTATATTATATATATATATATATATATATATATATATATATATATATATATATATATATATTTATTTATACATATATATATATTTATACATATATATATATATATATATATATATATATTTATATATATATATATATATATGGTATATATATATATATATATATATTTATATATATATATTATATATATATATATATATATCCTTCAATATTCTATATTATCAACATCAATACTTATGGGTAATATACATATACATATATGTTCATGTATATATTTTGTTTTTCTCTTCTTTTAGTGTTTATACTCTATGGATGAGTTTTATGCCACTATTTTCTTAGTTGAATGCTGCAAGCCGGGTCTGGGTATCATGATCTGTAAGCAGTTTCATCAGTATTT
>NC_051423.1:30166405-30171405 GCF_015228065.2 Penaeus monodon | reverse complement strand
ATATATATATATATATATATATATATATATATATATATAGATAGATAGATAGATAGATAGATAGATAGATAGATAGATAGATAGATAGATAGATAGATATACATACATACATACATATATATATATATATATATATATATATATATATATATATATATATATATATATATATATTTCTTCTTTTAACGGTAGGTTCATGTCTGAGCCGCCGTGGTCACAGCATGATACTTAATTGTAGTTTTCATGTTGTGATGCTCTTGGAGTGAGTACGTGGTAGGGTCCCCATTTCCTTTCCACGGAGAGTGCCGGTGTTACCTTTTAGGTAATGATTCTATTTATCCGGGCTTGGGACCAGCACTGACTTGGGCTGGCTTGGCCACCCAGTGGCTAGGTAGGCAATCGAGGTGAAGTTCCTTGCCCAAGGGAACAACGCGCCGGCCGGTGACTCGAACCCTCGAACTCAGGTTGCCGTCGTGACAGTGTTGAGTTCGACGCTCTAACTATTTTGGCCACCGCGGCCTTGACGATCATGGGCTTCCATGATTTTCTTGGCAATCTAGAGCGGTGGTTTGCCATTGCCTTCCGCCCAGTGTTTTTTTTTTTTTTTTTTTTTTTTTCGAGTCACCATCTCTATTTACCCGGCACTGACTTGGGCTGGCTTATCCATCAAGCGGCTAGGCAGGCAATCGAGGTGAAGTTCCTTGCCCAAACGGAACAACGCGCCGGCCGGTGACTTGAACTCTCGAACTCAGATTGCCGTCGTGACAGTCTTGAGTCCGACGCTCTAACCATTCGGCCACCGCGGCCCTATATATATATATATGTATATATATATATATATATATATATATATATATATATATATATATATATATATATATATATGTATGTGTGTGTGTGTGTGTGTGTGTGTGTGTGTGTGTGTGTGTGTTTGTATGTGTATATAGAAAATGCTACTGTAAAAAAAAAAAAAAAACAGACAAAGTTCCAGATAATTTTAATCACTCTTAGTGGAATAGGAGTGGCGAGCCGCGTGTCCTTTATAAAGAGACATCACAGAAGAAATTGAAATGTCTTTGAATAGGTGAATGGCGTACCTGTGTAACAGAGAAATGAGCTCTTTTGATATAGAGGAAACACATTTACAGTACAGTCGAGGATAAAGTTACAGACTATAATACATAGCCACTGATTTATAAAAGGCATTAGTGAACTGCCCAGGCCTTATTATGTTGGCAAGGTAACTGTAAGCCAACACAGTGACCTATATAGAATGGCCTATATACAAAAATAAATAAATAGATAAATAAATAACTGGAGAGGAAAGCAGAGAAGGCACACATAACTACTTTCTCTTTGGCGAATATAGCAACAATAGTATGTAAACTCCCTCAGACCAGTTGAACGAAAAACTGTATATCCCAAAAGAGGCCTGTTTCAACCCGTGGACGATATTTAACTGATAACTGATATGGATTCTGGCGTTTGATTATGTAGCTTTAGGATCTCGTGACGGAAAGTAATCGAATGAGAAAAGAAACTGACTCGGTACTGTTAGAAGAGCAATAACAAAAGACCAGCAGGACAAGAAAACGAATCTTTTAAGCCAGAGTGTATCGAAATGAGGGGTTCTTGGCCCCGAGACTCGCATTACTTGGTTTTAATGCGTGTTAATTGTAAAGCTTCGGAAGGATTTAGATCCTAAATGATACTGTTTGTTAGGAACTCCAAGGTAATTCTGGTATGCATGCCTGGCGTTTTGTTAGCTTGGAGGAATGAGTTAACGCGAATGACACTTTACTGACTTAAACGGCGGTGCAACGTAATATTACGTCTATAAAGAATCAAGACAGAGATAATTATACTTTCAGATGTTGAGATTTTAATATGAGATGATAGAAATGATAATACGATATATAATAAGAAATAATGATGTTGGTAAGACAATAGACTGAACAACACTTATGAAGCAGTAGTAATGATGATATTAATGAAATGGCTGATGTACGATATGACAAGGGATAATGATATTGATACATTGCGAACTCAATAAGAAAATGTCATTGCTTGAATAATCAGAACCAAGAGTACAGAAGCCACGTGAGAAACGGAAGAGGAATATTTGGCAGATCCCTTTTTTATTTTTAAATTATGTCTGCTGTGAGCGTTGGTTCAAGTCGACCTACGGCGAGGCTGTGGCAGGGCGGAAAAAAATGCACTATCAACTTTCTTTCCATCTTTACTTATAATGTGGTTCTTGTAATATCACAAGACATTAGAAGTTCAGGAGAGATGGAAACTTTCATAAGACATTACGTAGGTCACATAAAAATGTGCGTTTACAGTACAGAACTCTTTGGGGAATGGGGAGATTACAGCACCAAGCCTGCAGCAGTTTTGAAACTCGATCTTACACTTTTTATTGATTTTATATTACTCTTATCAGTATTTATTTATGTCTATATTTACTTATTTACTTCTTCCTCTCCGTTAATGTGATTCTGACTACGACACTCCTGATACACGTAATCGCTCTGCACGATATTTCTCTGTGAATAAAGGTTACCAGGAAAAAAAAAAGCTGTTGCAACGAGCTGTCCTTACTTCTCTAGACCTTGACTTTTTTTTTAACGGTAGGTTCATGTTTGAGCCGCCGTGGTCACAGCATGATACTTAATTGTAGTTTTCATGTTGTAATGCTCTTGGAGTGAGTACGTGGTAGGGTCCCCATTTCCTTTCCACGGAGAGTGCCGGTGTTACCTTTTAGGTAATGATTCTATTTATCCGGGCTTGGGACCAGCACTGACTTGGGCTGGCTTGGCCACCCAGTGGCTAGGTAGGCAATCGAGATGAAGTTCCTTGCCCAAGATCTTGACTGGAAACATGCTAATACCAATGCTTCCAAAAGGCGTCGTATATCGTAATGACTAGAAATACAGATTCAAGTTATTTATGCTTCCTCACACCATTAATTCAGAAACGGGAATAAAGAATTTCGCAACACAAACCACGACTTTAGTGAATCAATAATTTTGCAAATTCCAAGCGATCTTACCATTGTTAAGATATAATTAAATTGACAAATCAAGTTGAATGTTAAGTCAGCCTTTGGATATAATTGCAGCCTGAGGCTTTGACTGGCGGAAACAGCCTGTCCAACAGAATACTTCATTAAAAAAAAAAAAAAAAAAAAAAAAAAAAAAAAAAAAAAAAAAAAAAAATATATATATATATATAAATATATATATATATAAATATATATATATAAATATATATATATATAAATATATATATATATATATATATATATATATATATATATATATATATATATATATATATATATATATATATATATATATATATATATATATATATATATATATATATATATATATATATATAAAGAAAGAAAGAAGAAAAAGAAAAGAGAGAGAGAAAAAAAATATATATGTATATACATAAAGAAAGCAATGAAAAAAATCTTGTTCCCCTTCGTCAACAATTTCCAGAGTTGCAAAGTTGTGCCATGATCACGCGTGTTAGTGGTTCAAACTATTTTGCTTCTTATTTTATTTTATCGTCTTTGAGGATTTTGTAAAAGATCCTTATCATCGGAAACCGCCCAACTTTTCACATGAAGTTTTTGGCCACACAAAGTTGGGTTACTTCTGAGCGAAAACCCAGTTTCAAGTGTGTCTCTCTATATCAAGACTTACTGCAGCCGATTGCTTATATGGGATTTATGAAAGGAAAATAGAAAACACGCATGATTCAGATCTTGATTTTGATTTTACATAAATCCTTTCAGCTGGAAAATGGTTTATTTGGGGTGCTAGATTTACCACATTAACAATTATATAATTTTAAGTGTTTACTGCTTCTGTTTTCTGTTATTATGTTATTATGCTTTCTGTTCATTTCCAGCTCATTCCTTACAAGGTAGTCAAATGGCTCACCTAAGGATGCCCAGGCGATATCTCTAAACTTGGTTGGCCCTTCTGAAGGGCTGGGTTGCTTGACCCCCCCCCCCCCCACAGATTAATGGTTGATGGTTAAAAAGCAACTAAATGTGCTAGATATCAAAGGTCATACATCGATATAGGAAAGCATAGTAGCAAAAAAGGTGAAGAAGGGGATTAATGAGTTGATGAGTATATGTCAAAGGTCGTACAGCATTTTAGGATAGTATGGTATTGAAAAAGGTAAAAAGGGTTGGGGGTAAAAAGGGTAATTAGATGATGCATGAGCTTGGGACTCGGATGTAACTGACAAGGAGTTAATGATCGGAATGCCTGTGGAAGGAAACTTTACCAACTTGTTTTGAGAGACATTTTTGGAATAGGAAGGTATTGTCAGAGTAAAGAAGTGTAGAGGGAATCACAAAAAATTTATCCCAATTAGCTGGGTTGAAAAGAGTATGTAAAAAATTTATAGAGGTAGTAGTTGAAGGTTGAGGATCGGAGAAAGAGGGAATGATGTTAAATGAGGTACAGTGGGGATGTGGACAATAAGAATGTAGAGTAGTAACAAGGGAGGAGGGTTCAGAAAATGAAGAAGACTGGAGGATGAGGAGATGGAGTGGAGGATGTTGGGAGAGAGGAAGGAATGTTTTCTGAAGCTTAGGTAATGTCCTGGGTGGTTGATTTGGAATGGCCTGAGCTGACAGCAGGTATCGAGGAGGGGGAAGTAGTAGCAGTGTTCAGAGTTGTGATCAAAGGAACGCCAGGGGTCAGGGAACCAGAAAAGTTAATGTCAGTGAGGCTAATTGATAAAGGGGCAAACATCAATGACACAGCAGGTGCCATTGTTGTCTACAGATTGAATGTCATGCTTTTGCACTAATAGCTGATGCAACTGATGGCTAGGCAGTGTTTTTACACTATGAGACACTAGTTAAGCAGAAATGAGGCTAAACATTTCTGTACATAGGTAGACTAGGCAATCATTACAGCTAAAAGCATGAAGTAACTTGTAATAGTTATTTTTATTTACTTATG
>NC_051423.1:30146405-30161405 GCF_015228065.2 Penaeus monodon | reverse complement strand
AGGGCTCTAGGCATCTGATCACATGCCAACTTTCAATGTGTGCAAAACTATTAACTGATGCCAGGAATCATTTTCAGATGTTTGTAGTACTTAAGGTTTATTCTTTCTCATTACAGTATTAGACTGAAATAATATTCCTTTTAATTTAGCATGCTATATATTTACAAACACGTGTGTGTGTGTGTGTGTGTGTGTGTGTGTGTGTGTGTGTGTGTGTGTGTGTGTGTGTGTGTGTGTGTGTGTGTGTGTGTGTGTGTGTGTGTGTGTGTGTGTGTGTGTGTGTGTGTGTGTGTGTGTGTGTGTGTGTGTGTGTGTGTGTGTGAGAGAGAGATAATGGCCTTCTTTTCTTTGAAGTAAAATGGCCACTGCTCTCCACTTCCTGCCTGACGACAACATATGCCAAACCAAGGACAATCTCTTTATTCCCATTGCACGCACTCAAGTATCAAACTCTTTAATTACATCCTCACTGGGAATCCTCTGAGCCTGTCCACGAGCTACGACCAATTTTCCCTAAACGCTGTGACACTAACACCAATGAGCCCCCTGGGGACAAAATAATTATGTATATGTACATATGTACATTCGTTATTTCAGTAAGTGCTCCTATGATTCACGGTCCTATTATCACATTTCTGTATGTAGCAGATAAAACTGGTCTGTTATAGACACCTCTTTCACATCATGAGGGGAAAACATCACTGAGATTATCCTGTGACACTGATGATGGTGTGAGTGGTGGCTGGGAGGACTCCATGCTGGATCTGTTGCTTCCTTGCGATCCTAAGGTTACACTTGTCACATCTTTAATAATCATCTCAGCCACTTTGTAAGCCATATCTTCTTTTACCTGAAAATATTTCAAAGATTTTTTATTAAGTAGCAACACCAGTGCCAGCAGCAGCCTACTTCAGGATTCATAATTACAGTCTTAATATTACTGTAATTTTTTGGGTTATGTAAAAAACTTTATTTCCTCTCTGATTAGCATCAGCATCAGCATCATACTCTCTGCTAAAAGTGCACCAGTTTCCAGCATCTTTGGTTCTAGCACAATGCCAAACTATCTATTCAAAAATATGTGTCACACAGCTTCTGCACCATTACGTTGCACCTGATACGGACTAGTTTATTTCTATATTAACCCACTGGATAAAGGTGCCTCGTGGCACAAGGGTAAGCCAAAAACACTTACACTTTTTGCTGTTTTACCATTTTCTGAAGTCTATATTGTTGTGGTGTACCAATATGATAAATTGACCGTTTTTATATTATTTCTCTAGGTAATTTACACTCTGTGCAATAACAGTAACAACAAATATCACTGTGTCATTAATGTAAATTTATATTTTTGTGTTATTCCTACATTGCTGCAGGAACTGGTTCTTGCACATGGACACAGTGTCCTCCCTGTGATGGCTGTCCCAGACATGACTGACAGATGGTAAATTTCTCAATGTTGGAGTGGTGGGAATCCTGCACAAGTTCATGGATGAGTCCCTTCCTAAAGGCTGAAGTGCTTAGTGCATCATCTAACACAAAGCAAAAATTTCCCATTGCCCACTCCTGAACCAAAATTTTTTTGTGACAAGAAGTTCAAGGCTCCAATGGGCTAAGAGGAAAAGACAAAAAGAAATAACTTACCTTATCTTCATCCATGTTAACAAATCTTTTAAGAGTTCGAGAAATTTTTGACTCTGTCTTGCGATCAGGCTCTGGCTGCAGTTCTGATTCAAATCTTCCAAGCTCATTTATGAATCCACAGCTCATTTTACTGTTAAGGAAATATAACTAACTGTATTACAAATGTTTAAAAAATATATATATAGTTAAGACACATTCCATTCTTCAGTAATGAGTCAAAAATCATTTACCTCATTTCATCAAAGATCCTGTATAAAACAATATACTTCCACAATGAACCAAATTTAAGACATACCTGAAATTCTTTCGCCTCCATAGTGAATCTGGATCCGTAATCTGAGCCTCATCAATTCTCATGGCACCATCCAAATTGTGAAAACGGTGCGTGGACGAAGTGTCCATCGCCAGCAGTGTATTTTGTGAACTGATTCCTGCTCCCCCATAGGTACTGCTCTGCTCACTGCTACATGTGCTCTCAGAGCCTGTGAAGGAAGATTGTGGATCCACATTGCATTTCCAGGAAGGTTAAATCTAAAGAGATCAACAAGTGGCAAAAATGTTTTGCTGAAGTGAATAAATGAGAATCACAGTAAGAAAAATATTCATAATGAAAAGAGTAAACAACACACTTTGGATAAATACACATTTAAAGTTTATCTACAGCATCTGCTAGACCAAAAATTTCCCTACATCCAATGTGTGTGGATCACCGATGGAGAGCTAAGCACTAAAAGCTTATAACTAATGGTTTGAATGAATTGTAGAGAGCTGTAGTTCACCAACCACAAATGGTCAATTTGTATTCCTGACAGAATGATACATTGCAAATCTACTTTGTTTTCATTTTCCTGAGAATGTAATTTGGCTAAATGACTTCTCTAAAGCATAACCTCAGTATTAAAGCTATGACATTATAATTAAAATTATGTAAGTGTAACAGCTCCTCTGATAATGAAAGGGCTCTACCCTTTTTAAACATAAACAAAACCTAAATGCAGAAAGAGTATGGATGAATTTTCACCTTTTCTGGACAAAAGATAAAAATATAAAAAAAAAAATATATAATTGATTTTAAAATCACTGAAATCCTGGTGATAAACAAGTATTTTCCATAGAACAGAATTAGAAGGGGAAATCAGTGTAGTGCAGTTTGATGAAATGATGAAAAATATGAGAAAAAAAGGAAATAAGAAAGCTGCACTGTTTACACTTTGTTGTCAATGTGTTTTTAGTTTATCATGACAAATGATCCTGGATTTACATTACATTTCCTTCCACAAAAAGAAAAAAAAGAAAGAAAAAAAATGCAAGTGAAAATGTATGAACAAATAATACACATATCTACCCCTCTCCCTTACCCAGCATAAGTACACATACTCTCTTTTCCCTCTATTCATTAAATGTATATATATACAGAGTACACTCCCCTCCCTCTTTGAAAGCAAAGTACACATACAACCTGTCCCTCTATATACATATACTTTCCCAAAACCATCAAAGTACATTTGTATTCTCCCTCCTGTTACCAAGCAAAGTACATATAGTCCTCTCCTTAACAAAAATACACATACAACCCCCAGGCCTTTATTCGACATAAACATATGTAGCCATGCCCCCCCGTATTCAGCAAAAGTACACATATAACCCTCTACCCCTTTCCCCAGCAAAAGTACACATTTATCCCCCCTCACCCTTATCAAGTAAAAGTATACAAATATCCTCTCCCTCTTACCAAAACAAGTACACATTTGTCCCCACTCACCCTTACACAAAGCACACATATACACTCTCCTCCCCTTTACACAAAGCAAACATATACACTCTCCTCTCCCTTACACAAAGCAAACACATACAGTCTCCTCTCCCTTACACAAAGCACACAAATACACTCTCCTCCCCCTTACACAAAGCAAACATATACATTCTCCTCCCCCTTACACAAAGCACACAAATACACTCTCCTCCCCCTTACACAAAGCACTTATTAAAATTTTAATGTATAACTCAAACAAGCAGTGGAAGTATAATCACTCTACAAGCATGACCATGCACAAGCAAAGAAAAGCAATTACCTGATCTCTTTTTGCGGCCAAGCAGTTCAATACTCGTCTTGACAGTATTAATCAACTCACTCAGGTACTTGATGTGAAGACTGGATGACAAATAGCCAGGGAGGAAATCCTGAAAGGAAAGGGTATGCAAAACATACCTGAATCAACAGCGTAAAATCACTAGAGGCCATGACTAAGAAATTTGGTTACTGAAAGTATTGGGGATTTTTCAGGGTATTAATGTACTGTTCTGATGAAAGTACTGGAGACTTTTCAGGGAATGAATGCACTGTTGTGAGTATCTTTAAGATCAATTATCATTATTTTATATTATCAAAAAAGCACTTCATGCACATACGCATTATCATGAAAATACTTCCCTGGTATTTATTTTTACCCAATTCATAAAACAAAGAAAACTTTAATAGCCTACATAATAAAAGGTTTACTGTTTCAAGAAACAAACTAGCTTAACTTAAATCTTACTATAAGATACAGTTCAAGAAAAGAGGCACCATTTTTTCTACATACAAACAAAAATATCAATTAGGAAATGCAAATACTTAACTTTTTTGCACAAAAAATTTTCAAATCATATGTAAAACAGGAATATGAATAAACATATCTGATCGATCATTTTTAACAAATTACAATTTTAGATATCTATACATTTGAACAAAACCAAATTTCTTATAAGTCAGATGAAAATAAAATAACAGGAAGACCAACAGAGAAAACAATTAGAATGCTGCTTCAAAAACCTAACTACACTGAAGAACAAATACAAATTTCATTATGATAACCACCCCCCCCCCACACACACACACAAATAACAGCAAGCACCCTTCCAAAAGTAAACAAACAACCAAATTACAATGGTGACATTAACAATAATCAAACCAAAATAACATATTACCCTTTCTAGAACATGCAGAACCACTCTGAGAGGCAAATTAAAACAGGATGGTAGGGGTCCCTCCTCACGGCAGATATTACTTTCAACTTCAAATCTTACTCGGTCACTGAATCCTTGCGGACACGTTGCTTGCAGAGAAAAGTACCTGCGAGGTGGGGACAAAACACTTCAGAAATATTTATTACGATATTTTTTATCTAACATCTCAAATTTGTTTATGGAGAGCTGTCAGGACTAGCAGGGTGAAAAGATAGTATTAGGTAAATTTACATCACTGGTTATCTTTAAGCAACTTTTGGCCACACACAGCTAAGTCAAGGACCTTTTTTAGATTTATAGCTAAAAAGCACACAATACAAAGTTGCTCAACTGCAATAATTCAATTGCAATCTCTGTAACAGAACTTAGTCAGCATATACAAAATAATCTATAGTATATTTATTTTCTCACACTTGTTCTTGCTTCTGAGAATTACATTTCTGGTTAACTGTTCTGAACAGATATCACTTATTGTCAGATCATTATAATATAAGAAGCCTTCATCTCTCTCAGCATATTTCATCACGGTTTATTTATAATATTTAAGTACTGAGCTAATAGTTTTCATAAACTCCTTTTCACATATTTTAAGAATTAACTAAAGCACACTGACCTCTAGGTGTTTGTCATTTACATAAAGTAATGAATTATTTTTCACATATCAAGACAGTGAAATGAAACTAAATACTTTGAGGTAAGTAATACAAACAATTCACAAAGGTTGCAAACCATTCATTCACACTTATGAACCTAAACAGCCAAGGCTACCTGACTGAGAGATCATGAATAGAAAACTAATACAGAAAAAATAAACAAGTGACAGACATAAGAAGGCTTTATTTCCCCATTCATCTCTATTTCCTTGCTTTTACTCACTTGTCATAAAGGACCATAGCATCTGCCTGTGCTTGCTGTGGATCATACATGCCAGCATGCTCAATCAGCTGCTGACGGAAATTTGAAGCTGCCACCCACAATTGCAGCATCTGCCTTCCTCCTTCCTGCTCCACAAACTGCAATAAGAAAACAGCATTGGTTATTGCTAAACTGCCAGTCTTAAAATCAATAGCAGTAGATACTGAAAAAGTATCTACACAAAGGTAAATGGTTTTAGAAATAAGCACAACCAACACTATACTGTACAACACTAATATGCATCATACATCAATGTTATTTCCCATTCATCTTGAAAATAACAGCTTTTTCTTTGAATGTATAAAGAAATACAGTAAATATAACATCTGATTTTCTGTTTTGTTACAGGCCATTGCTATACTTACCTCCATGAAGTAAGGAAATGCTGAATCACTATACAGAATATCTGCCAAACGCACAGAGCCACTGGTCAGAACATCAATTTGGTGTTTGAGGTAGTAGTCACTTGCAAGAAACTTTGGGAGGTATCTGGAAAAAATAAAAAAATAAATAAAAAATAAAAATGTGCGTTGTCAAAGGTCATTTTATTTCTGGCTTACCTGTTCCCTCATTTTACTATGACTCACTGGACATCTAGCAAGAGCTGCCAGGGAAATACTGTGCTTATTACTTATTGTTTGGTGAAATGTCTCTGCACATAGATGGCTCTACTAGCACTGAGCCAGAAAGGAGTCAATTAGTTGACCTTGTGACCTTACCCAATTTCACCTTTCCTTGAATTGGCAGGTGTCAGGAAAAACATATTTTTCATTAATGCTATGCATATCGATGGTGTTGTTTTTATTATAGATATTATAATTACCATAATGTTATAAACATTACTAACAGTAAACTAAGATTATGTAAAATATTTTTGAAAATCAAGGAAAATGTTAAACAGGTAAGATTGGTCATTGGTGACTTAGTACAAGTAGAGCCATATATGTGTAATAACAATTAATAAAGTAAACTCAATGAATCAGAGAGAAACTGTTAACAGCACATGATGACAAAGATCTGGAAAAAAAAAAAAAAAAAAATGTTATAGGCTTTATCATTTACTATAAAGAATGACACAGAGGAGCTACTTTATATCTACCAAACTTCACCCTATTTGTGTTACTTTAACCCAAAACCGATGGGCATGGCATGTACATACATGGCATGCCCACTGTGAGTTTATTTTATTACTTGTTCTTATGCAGAGATGGCTCCACAAGTACTAAGTCACCAGTGAGCCAGTTACGAGTACTGCCTGTCTCACCTGCTTACTCTTCTCATTGATTTTTGAAAATATTTTATGTCACATTATATTGGTTACTAATGTAAATAACATTATAGTAATTATCATGACTATAAGAATAAAAACAGCATTGATATTCATAGCATTAGAGAGAGAGAAAAGAAAAATGAGAAAAGAAAACAGAAGAAAAGAGAAGAGAAGAGAAGAGAAAAGAAGAGAAGAGAAGAGAAGAGAAGAGAAGAGAAGAGAAGAGAAGAAAAGAGAAGAGAAGAAAAGAAAAGAAAAAAAGAAAAGAAAAGAAGAAGAAAGAAAAGAAAGAAAAGAAAGAAAAGAAAAGAAAAGAAGAAGAAAGAAAAGAAAGAAAAGAAAGAAAAGAAAAGAAAAGAAAAGAAGAAGAAAGAAAAGAAAGAAAAGAAAGAAAAGAAAAAGAAAAGGAAAAGGAAAAGAAAAGAAAAGAAGACAAGGAAAAAAAGGAGAGAAAAAAGAAAAAAAGGAAGAGAGAGAGAGAGAGAGAGAGAGAGAGAGAGAGAGAGAGAGAGAGAGAGAGGAGAGAGAGAGGAGAAGAAAGAAGGAGGAGAAGAGAGGAGAGAGAAGAAAGGGAGAGAGAAGAAGGAGAGAAAAAGGGAAGAAGGAGAAGAAGAAGGAGAAGAAGGAGAAGAAGGAGAAGAAGGAGAAGAAGAAGAAGAAGAAGAAGAAACAATTCAATGAAAAGTGAAATCAGGGAAGGTCACAAAGTCTACTAATTGACTCCTTTGTGGCTAAGAACTAGCAGAGCCATCAATGTGCACACCCCCCCCCCCCCAAAAAAAAAAAAAAAAGCACAGCATTTTCCTGGCAGCATTGAGTTAAGATTCTGTTCCCCCAGAAAATTATTCACATTAAACACATCTATTTTCACAACTGAATCTCGTCTCAATATGAAGTTAGGCCCACTAAGACTAACAACCAGGCAATTACTAAGAGCACTTCAAGTTTCATTTTTTCCACTGAATTTATTTATTTGAGTTTACATTACATTAACCTGTGATCTTGAAATACTTCAGAATATGCATTTAATCTTAAAAATATAGAAAAGATAAATAATGGGTAATAATTCACAAATGTCAATCAAAATTCCTGATTCTACAGGTATCCCATTTTAAAAGTAGAATTTTCATCATACAAATGGACTTTTTCAAGAAATGTTATCATTGAATTTTGAATTTCTATACTATCGGGGCAAGTGACAAAGTCCTTAAGTGATACTGAACAAACAGAAATGGATTATCAATACTCACTCTCTTTCTAGGACACCAAACACTATTTTCTGTGCTGGAACAAAGCACTCAGAATCAATGTCTTCCTGAACTACGGAGATCTTTTGTAGGATAACCTCTCTAATATCATCATCTAGACCAATAGACTGTTCTGCATCCCTTGCTATGTACTTGTTGAAAATCTTCATGGCATCCTCTGCTATGCTTTGTCTGAGTTTCTGAGCCCTTGAACATACTGAGGCACTTGGACTTGAAAAACCTCTTTTATCTTTTAAAAGAGGCTTTGCTGTAATAACACTTCCACTTCCAACTGGCTTTGTATTGCTTTCTTTAACACTATCCATATGATTGGGTAATATCACACACTTCTCATCACTAGTTTTCGGGTTCCCTTCAGAAGTCCGACCATCACAGTTCAGCACCTTGCTAAAGCTCCCATCAGGGCTATTAAGAGGAGTAACATCATTAGCATGTTTAATATTACTTACTAAATCAGGTAAGACCAATCCTTTATCTCTAGATTGCATTTCTTCCTTTGGACCAAAGCTTTCTGTCCTTGAATTTGAGCATGACTGAGTAGTGTAAGTCTCAAATATTTCATCAACTGTCTGTTTTTGCTTGTTTTCCGGTTCTGTACAATTACTATCACTATAATCTATGTAAGATCTATCGCTAGTTGTGGAAGTTGCTATGTCGGATGTTATATGCACATCCTGGCTTCGTATGCGAGTCACAGCTGCAGCTCTGAAGCTAGTAGCATCCAGCCAAAACCTTGCATACTTTTCAGCACCCCAACCTTGCAAAAACTGCAAGAAGTACGGCAGAGTGGAGTGGCTATTGAGGATATCTTCAACAGTCTTCACAAACTGTGATTGTATTTGCAATGGATCCACCTTTTTGTCCCCTGAAAAGAATTTTAAAATTTTGTATTAATCTTTTATACTTAAAAAATTCAGATACCTAAAAACTGTGTAGCTTTTATGCTCTCAAATACTTGATCATCCTATTTGGCTAATTTCTTCTCACCATTGCAGTTACATAAAACATTACAAAAATTCATTGCAACATTTAATATACATGGTCACTGATATATAGCTCTTCTTTTAGAGAAATTATCACAAAATCCTGAGAAAGATGCAATTTGCAATTCCCAATTAATTGCCCAGTTTAAACAGCAAATTTTTTTGGGTGTCATTAAGCTGTAAAAAGTATAAATTATTTAAATATATCATTCATGAAAATGTGCCAATATATATTGATATTTTTGTTATTATGCCTGCCGATTAGGCAAAATTGCATCGATTTTTACACACACACACTTTGACATGTATAACAACCTAATACATACATATTGCATACACATACACACACACATGCACAAGACATGAGCCACTCACCTAACTCAGACATGAACAGGTCTTCATCAGCACGTGTAATGAAGCGCAAGTTACTAGACGGTGCCTGCTGTGAGGGTGGCGATGAGGTCACTTCAGCACCCTGGCATACTTCAGCTCCCCCCTGATAGGAAGAACTGCTAGCAGCCGCTCCATGGCCTGTGTGGTTCGGGCTCCCTCCCCCAGACCCACCTCCTGGGAAGAATATGGACTTTGTGCACTTAATGTACGGATTTTGATTTTTAAAAAATATATGCTAAATTATAGAGTCTGAAAATATATTTGGACAAACTTATTCAGGAGGAGGAGGAGGAGGAGGAGGATTAGGAGGAGGAGGATTAGGATTAGGATTAGGATTAGGATTAGGATTAGGATTAGGAGGAGGAGGAGGAGAAGGAGGATTAGGAGGATTAGGAGGATTAGGATTAGGAGGAGGATTAGATGGAGGAAGAAAAGGAGGAAATGAAGGAAGTAGAAAAGGAGGAAAGGAAGGCAGATAAGGAGGGAAAAGAGGAAGAAAAGAGGAAGCAGAGGAGGAGAAAGAGAGAAAGAAGGGAAGAAATAGGAAAAAAGAGAAAGAAGAGATAGAGAATTCTGTTCACTGGTAGTTGATTGACAGAGGATAAAATTATTCACAATAAACAGAGGTCTTTTGTAAAATGTGGAAAAATAGTGCAAATAAGAATTAAACATTAAGACATGCACTTAACATTTTGACACCAGAATTACAAATTTTGATAAATATATAATATCAAAACATAAATAATGAAGGCCAAGTCATCTCCACTGATTATAGAGGTCAGCTGAGTCATCTCAATATAGCATCAGCTTTTAAAAAGTGTTTTTTTCCCATACTACATGTAAATCAGCAGAGCTGGAGCTATCCGACATCTTTTCTTCCAGCCTCAAGGCCACACAGAGTTTTCTCCCTCCCCCATCCCTCTACCTTCTTTTACTCCACTGGGTCTTCTTTCTCCTGCCTCTTTTCCCACCCAATCCTCCCACTCTACCCCTATAAAAACATCAGAGACCAATTCACTAACTTTCCCATCCCCTTTGCCTACTTCCCTCTGGGCCCTCCTCTCTTTCCCTACAGTCACCTTCTAGTCATATTTTTCTTTTTGTATTTTATATTTACATATACATATACATAACATGATTTATTACTATAAATCACATAGATTTTATATTTTATTGCATGATGTATATCTATTCATGTGTGTTTTGTAAGTTTTACCAATTTTACACTTACATATAGGGTAAATGTTTCACTATTCAGTAACAATTAGATATACCACCACAAGACAAACAGTTTCCTAATGTATAAAGCTGAACACTTCAAATAAAAAGACTAAATTTGCTCCTAGGAAATGTTTCAAATTCAAGGTTACTCACATCTGGGCTGAGGTATTGTGGGTCTGTTGGGGTTATCTTAGGAATGTAAGCATGTTTATTTTTTCTACTGTAAAAACCCTTGTGTAGAAAAATCCATGAGACTGTAAGCTACTTACAGCAATAGGTATTTTTTATTATCTTCAAACCTAAAGACAGAGTACTCATGTTTACTACTGTCTGTGGTCATGAGATCATCCATCACTATAAGGGTAAATTATTGTGATACTACTGGTACACTGTAAAAATAGACTTGGCTATTTCTTCAGAAGGGTCTACAATGCCAGTACTTACACTTTAGATATTAATAGATTGCATGTAATATCTAGTACGTATTTATAGTAGTCCAAAAAAATTATCTATAGATACAATATTTGCTTCATTAGCAAATGATGATTAATAATAGGGTAAACATTCACAGAACAACAGAAAAACATAACAAAGATAAATTACACTAACATCACTCAAATAAAGTTAGAACTTAGATGGTTTCTTAGAGAGGCTACAAGCTCTATCTTGCAGACCTCTCCTTGTGGTGAAGGTTTGTTGGCTTTTCTAGAGTACTAACAGACATGAAGATTGTGATGATAACTGACACTGTGCCATTCTAATCATTGCCATTATTGTCCCTATAAATGACATTCATAGACTAAAAGAACTATATGTGCACAATACACATCACAAAAAGTAAATTTGCACAAAAACTGTCAGTTTTAGTGTATCTTCCCTGAATTAATACTGAACTTTAGGATAATGCAATGACAGCCATGAGGGGTGGAAGACAGTGAAGGAATGAAGGGGGTCAGTAAGTATGGATGAGGTGGAGGGGGGAGTGAATAAGCAATTATTTTATAAGGCTGTGCAATGATCTCATGATATGTTCCAATCTAGATTTCTTCTGTTCTATACCACCCAAAAAGCAGTTTAGCTGTCTGATACTCTACTCTAAATACATTCACACCAAGACAAACTTTTATTTCCTCCACTATACTGCCTATTCTACCAAAAAAAAATCTACAAGGAGCATTCTGTGATCTTTATAATGACCACTGTAATGGTCTACCAATCATATGGAGCAGAAATACCATACAAACAACTGGCATCTGCAGATTATCATAGAAAATGGGATACTTTGGTTTACTGCCATCATGCTGTATAAGTATCATCATACTCAAGAAATCTAACCACAGAAGCCATATACTTGGGATGACACTGCAATCTTGTTTTATTCCTTTCATTTACATGTAGATAGCTTCAGAAGTACTCTATCACTAAGCTCTAAAATACAAGCCTTACATGATCTCAGCTGTTTATGCTATTCCCTTAATCATTAGGATTTTTTCTTTTTTTTTACTGTTGTCATTATTATTAATGTCAATAATTCTTTACAGTATAGTGACAGTCAAGTCCCCAATTCCACAAAATCTATTCAGCAATTTAAGTTGCCATGACTAGCTGTACTACCCCACAACACCCCCTCAGTATGTATGGCAAGATAGAGATGAAACTTGGGAGGACTGAGTGGACTTAGGCTGCAAATGGCACTTTCCATAATCTTTTTCTTTTATTTATGGCATTACCATTTGTGTCTACAGATTTTTTCTCATACCAGTGACTAACTTTTTATCCTCTACAAGAATATCATCTTTGCCCTAGCTTAGTGTATCCATACCAAAAAGATTAAGCTTAATGTTATTATTGTTATCATTGTTATTACAGTATTATCATTTTTATCATTATCATGACTATTCCTACTATAATTTTCTTATTCTTCTTAGCATTATCATTGTCATTTTATTTTCATTATCATTATCATCATTATTATTATTTTTATTATTATTATTATTATCATCATCATTATCATTATCATTATTATTATCATCATCATCATTATTACTATCATTATTATTACTACTATCACTATTATTACTACTATCATTATTATTATCATTATCATTACTATTACTATCATAACTATCACCATCATCATCATAATTATCATTATTAATAATATTATCATTACAATTATGATCATTATATGTTACCATTATTATTATTATCATAATTTCATAATGTTAAATTTAATCATAGAAATAAAAACAAAGCCTTTTCCTCTTGAAAACGGGTTATTGGTGAATTCACTTAGGCCTGGTAACTGGCTCCTGAGAATAAGCAACCTTAGAGCTGTCTATGCTTAACCAAAATCAATTAAATAAAACCACATTAGACTATTCTATATACAGACACTCCTTGCATCAATGGGCTACTTTACTTTTCGAAGCCCTTGTTTGGCACCAGAAGTGGACACAAATAAGTCCCCCCGACTATATTATACAGTGGGGATGGTACAAGGCAAATCAAATTTGGTATCAATGGATACCTATTGATATCTATTAGCTTTATATAGTAGTAAAAGGTTGTGGAAATAATGAATATGAACGGTCAAATACTCCTACATTTTGCACAACTCGGGACTGTGCATGCAGTGAGAAATGTTTATCTCATAAAGCCTCTACCTCATCTGGGTTGTGATTTCACTTATGAGGCACATCATTCAGGTCTGTCTGACCTCTATCTTGCCAGTCAGATATGGTTGGAATTTTGCATTCTGGGTGGGAGGTTGGAAGGTTGGCAAAAATAAATAAATAACATATGACCTAACCCTGCCATTTCCCAAGGATACTTCATGCTTGCCCCTTTACAAAGCAATTATCATAGAAAAATATTATTTTGGACCATATCCTGCAGCTGAATGGTAGTATTTTAGTGAGCATGCAAAAATTTACTATGCATGAAAAAAAAAATAAAGAATGACAGCAAACCCCCTATGTTTGATGCAATAATATAGTGGCATAAATGCACTGGTATGAAAGCTCGAGGCATGCAATTTCCCTAAACTTTGTAGCCTTGTCCTCTTTCTGACAATCTAGTGCAAGAAGGTATGTAATATGTACACGTTAAACATCAAACATTTTTCTCATGCAGTTTGTGTCAGGTATTTCTCACATATCTTAACAACTTATATTACAAAGTAATATAAGTACGTGGAGTCATTTAGTAGTATCTACAGTAGCGGTAGACCTATTCTTAACATACTAATCAAAGTAAACTAAAGGTTATGCAGGTGTCTTGGTGGGAATTTTAAGGCAGAAAGTTTCCATTCACAGAATCGCCAAGGGGGTGGGGATCCAGGAATGAAATACTATGACCGCTGAATACACTGCTACCATTATTAATTACAACGAGTCAATTGCACTGCCACGCAACCAAATCCACGAATGATAATCCACCACCAAAAAGATCCTATAATCTAATACCATTATCGTTTAACATCAAATACACATCATAATAAATTTCCCGACCAAAAGTAAGTCTTTCCATTTTAAACCCAACATTTAATTTCTTCTCCCTCTTCGACTGCTTCACGACATCCTTTTTAACTCTAAGGCTGAACTTACGAAACTTCTTCCAGAGGGACGACATTTCGGGGAAACTGTCATAGACATTTCATATCTATTTTCCGCGTTTCCTGTCCTCCTTCTACTCCAGCTGACCGAGAGAACAACAAATAGCAGTTATAAGGGACGGGAACTCGGCCGTCTTCAGAAGGGGTTCGGAAACTCCCTTGGATTCCTAAAGCTTTTCGATCCTATACTTCAGATCTTCTCTTTCCCTCCTTATCTGTAGACGAATCTCTGAGTGCCTATATTTGCGAATGATACCATTTTCGTCATAGAATAATATAATCGAGGATATAGATGACATTTTATCGTGTTTGTATGCCTAAAAGTAAGGAAGGGAAGACATGAGATCATAATCTGCCGAGAGTGATATGAGGTCACGCCGTTTTCTAATTTCGTGGGTCACTCGGCCATTCCCATTTTCTTTTGCGTTGCACATAGAAAACGGAAGGCCACAGATGCACCTTTGTTATCAATCGTATTTTTAATATATACGCACATCGATTTCAGGACGTATAAGAATAAGGGTAAAGATGAGCGAAGGCCGACAGAGATATGACGAACGAGTAGACGGCGTCGGAGCGGCCAGCCTGAAGTGTCGTCTGTGACAAGAAGAAGTCGTGACGTCACGACGGGTGTTTGTTTTCCATTTTTAGCTGCGGTCGGGGCCTCGTCGCCCCTCTATTTAC